>NW_010259860.1:36194-43610 GCF_000690775.1 Eurypyga helias
CGGCCAAGAACGTGAAGCAATTCTTTGGCTTTGTGGCGCTGGACAAGGAGGAGAAGGAGCTGGTGCAGGAGTTCCCGGTGGAGGGCGTCCAGCCAAGCCCCCAGTGGAACGCTATCACGGGTGTCTACATCTACCGGGAGAACAAGGGCTTCCCCCTCTACAGCCGGCTCCACAAATGGGCCAAAGGGGTGGAAGGGAATGGGCCAAGCCCAGAAGGCCACGAAATGCTCTTTTTGGCTTCCTAAGACAAAGGGGTGCTGGGAGCAGTTCCCCAGACCACCCTGGCAGGCCTATTGGTATCGGTGCACAGCTGAGGGATCCACTGGGAATATTCCTCCCAGCAGGATTACTTCTCTCAGCAGGTAAATAGGGATCAACAGCCTCAAGGTAGAGACTGATAATCAATACACTGAGCTGGGGAACTCCTCCTTTGGAGAGAACCATCTCACCACTGCTCCCAGAGAGACAAGGGGAGCAAAGAGCAGACACACACCTCACCTCCAGGCTGCCAGTGCAACCTGCTGTCTGACACACCAGCAGAAACCTCAGGGAGCGAGAGGTGGGCACGACATTTCTCACCTGCAGTCCTGCCCATTTCCCTCACAGCAGGGTTAGCCCCAGCCACCCTGCACAGCGCAGGGAAGAGAGGGAAGCAGCAGGTAAATTCCTGTGGGAAGGGGCATACAATAGCACCAAGGAAGGAATGGGTCAGTAATACAGTAGCACAGCAAATAACTGAGAGACTAAGGCAGGAGGAATCACCAATATTCGCGGTATTCAGAAAGACACTCTGTAATTAGCAGGTTGCAGTTTGGGTAGGACACCAAACTCCCTTTGTTCTTACTGAAGGGCCTGGCAACAAGCCCAACGGGTCACCACCACGAGTTTATAAACCCAGAAGGCGGCACCAGCAGCAGAACAGCTTTCCAGGGAGGCAGCAGCTCAGAGGAAGCGGTACGGCAGCGAGCCACACTGCTGTGCCCGGCGCGTTGCATCTCTCATCCAGCTGTTGGACAAAGTCCTGCTTGTTTGGGTTGCCAGTTGCAGCAAGACCTCGACCAGAATTAGTTTTACATATATGTATATATACACACACAGAGTGTATATACTATGTAGTTGTAGCTCGTTGGCTGTATTAATGGAGCATCCCTATTCCAGAGAAAAGGGGGCAAGAAAGTTGCCTGCCAAAAGCCCACGTTACATGCACCCACCTGCTGCAGTAGGACTGCAGCCCGGCAGTGACAGGGGCCGGTAGGAAGGGGATGGGGAGCAGCCCTCTCCCTTCCCTTCTGCCACTGAACTTTCTTAAACTCTTTCCACTGCCTGCAACCGCCCCTGCAGCAGAGGGTCTCTCTTGGGACTTGGTCATACTCGGAGCAAAGCCAGAAAGGTGTGAAGTGACAGACCTCGCCAGGCTGCTGTGCTGGCTGCGGCTCCAGGGCTGCTCCTCTGGCACCACGCAGTCCCTTGTCTCCTGAGGGTCAGCCCTACCCCCCCGACACTGCTTCATGAGTTGGCAGGGCCATGAAGTTTGGGTTTCCTACTTGTGCTGTTTCTTTACAGGTACAACTCCCTTTTACACGCTGCTGTTTACCGAAAAGCCTTCAGTTGTTCAAAAACTGACTCACACAGAACTCAGAGGGGCCTACACACAAAATAAATTATTGTAAGAGTTATTTTTCACTGTCTTCTGAGGTTTTTTTCAGTGGGGCACAAAAAGCCTATTTTAACATTCTCTTTGAACCCACAGCCTGGGAACTTACTTTTTCCTTCTACTAAACTTGCAGATTCTCTCCTATCCAGATGACCCCAGGACGTGAAGTTTTAAAGTATTACCACATATTACAAGTTAGTAACACTGATTTTCAGTTACTCTTGCAATGAGTAGCACAGCTCTTGTACATCAGGATACACAATTGCAGCAAAGGAAAGAAAACGTACTTAGAAACCTTTTTACCAGTAAGTCCCCTTGCTGGGGAGGTATTCGGTCTCATAAAGAGGCAGGAACACAGCTTCCTGAGGTATCCCAGGATCCCTGCTCAGCTTCTCTACAGATCTGCTTTGCATTTGGGCTTGGCTCCCAGCCTCGCCATCAACTGATCTGCAGGAACGATCCGATGCAAATTAACTGGAATTGCATTAACTTGAGATGAAAGGGAGTTATTTGCATTTCTTCTCGTTGGCCCTTGGGTGCAAACAGGCAGACGCACATGCCACCCCCGCACGCAGGTCAGCAGATGCGAGGTAACTTGCTGAAACAAAGCAGCGTAAGCATATGCCTGTTCCTCTTACTTCCTTTACTTCCCTTGCCTCCCTCCTTGGTAGGCCTAGTTGTTCCTTTGAACCACCTCCACTCCAGTTCCTTCTCCTCCCCTTCCTTCCCTTGAAGGAAAGGGGCAAGACACGTAATGCTTGGGAATGGATTTGTTTACCCCAGGAATAAACCCTGAGACAAACCAGCTTTTGCTCTGTTTAGCTCCCTTCTCCATTGACCTTGGCCACGTTCCCATGTCCTGGGATGGGCTAGGGGCTTGTCCGTTTTCCCTCCCTCTGGCTGGAGAGGCATGTTTGAGCGGACGGCTGACAGCGAGGAGCGGAGCAAGCCACTGCACTCGGCAATACTGGTTTGGCATTGTAGGCGGTTCGTTCCTCGCCTCCTCCGCAGCCCCGAGCACGGCCCCGGCTGAGACAGCCCCGGGCTTTGGCCCTTGTAGCCCATCAGCACCCTCACGAATAGCCCTGCTGACCCCGCGGTCATCCTTCCCCAGCGACCATGCCGAGGTGAGGGGCGTTAAACCCCATGGCTTTTCACACCAGCACAAGCAAGCGGCCTGGGCTTCTCCCCAGAACACCGAGAGGGAAGTTGAGCTGCCTCCCTTCCCGGCATGCCGGATCACGCACGCTGCGAGCTCTCACGCTCTCCGTTTTTCCTAGAGAGGCTGGAAACACCCACCGCAGAGCAGCCTACGGCCTGTCAGTTCAGGCACACTTCCCAGCAGCAAGATGGGTTCAAACCAGGCTTCTACAGCATGGAGGATTACACACAGGTCTTTTATTTTCCCTGCTGACTACTCTGGAGACTATAATAGCCCCAGTAGTCAAGAATAAACAATACCTCGAAGGGATCTTGGTTTCTATTGCAACGCTTATTTAGGTATGCTATTATGTAAGTAATTAATCCCAAAAAAAGCCACCATCGTTGCAGCTGTTTTCCTAAAAAAACAAGCAGTAGCTCCCACTGGATGCTGCAAGTAGCCTCCTCCTCCAGAAGAGCATTAAGCCAAATCCAAATACAGTACCCTGCTCTCCTGGGGGCAAGAAGTGAAATGACTTGTTTCTGGATCCCAATGGATTTGGGAATGAATTAAACACTGTCATTGAGCCTTGCCAACACTGGGCACTCAGAGAGGCAGAAGAGCTGGGTCCTGCAGAGCCTGGTTTTGAGTTCAGAGCACCTACAATGAGGCAAGACTCTTCAGGTTTGACATTTCAAAGCGGGACACGTGCTCACTAGTGTCTACACTGGATAATGACATACCCTGCTTTTCCGCTTGCCTTCAGTTCTTCATCTGTAAAGCACGTGGATGACCACATCTACGCCTTACTGGAGAGCTACAGGAATATGGATCACAAGGCACCACGAGCAGTGATAGAGCCTCCTTACGTACCCAGGATACTGGGCTTTTTCCAAGCAAGTTAGGGTGGGCTTATTTTTTTTTCAGCACAGAAAAATATATTTTTCTTTACTTCATTGATTAATCTTAAGAGACAACCACTACTAGACAACACTAATCCCTCCTGTCATCAGTCACCGGCAATTGTTATGAGACACGGCTGCGATCACGGGATCCGTCACAACTGGGTGCTGTGGGCTTCAAAGGCAAATGCCCTTTTAGCTGCAGAGGCCAACAGCATCCTGGGCTGCATTAGGAAGAGCATTCCCAGCAAGTTGAGGGAGGTCATCCTTCCCCTCTACTCTGCAGTGGTGAGACATCTGGGGCGGTGTGTCTCATACTGCGTTCCCCAGTAGCAGAGAGAGACAGGCTTACTGGAGCGAGTCCAGCAGAGGCACAGGAAGATGATGGGATTGGAGCAGCCACCATAAAAGGAGAAGGCTTACACCCTGACCAGAGGGTGTGAGAAAGGTGGAACCAGACTCTCCGTGGTGGTGCTCAGCGATGGGGCAGGAGGAAACAGGCACAAATGGAAATACAAGAAGTTCCATTGAAATCTCAACGAACACTTTTTTACTGTGAACATGGTCAAACACTGGAATCAGATACCTAGAGAGGTTGTAGAGTATCCATCCTTGGAGAATCAAAACCAAACTAGATGCGGTACTGAGCAACCTAGTCTAGCTGACCCTGCTTTATGCAGGGGTTTGAACCAGATGATCTCCAGAGATCCCTCCCAATCTCAACTATGCTACACCTCTGCGCCGCTCTGCCAATTGTGAGGAGTACCAAGGCGTTTGGGAGAAAACTTTCCAAGTGCTAATTCAGCTGAAAGGTGAGAATCTTCTCTGACATCTTCATAATGAGAGAAATCAATTTGTAAGATATCGCTGCACTTAAAAACAGTGGATCGTAACTGCACCGTTTCCCCAGGAAAACAGAACAGGTATGGCTGATGGTTGTATTGGTTATAAAACAGTCTGTATTTAAAAACGTGTCTTCAAAGTCATCAACAGCCTAGGATTATCTGTAACATCTGGACAAAGCTGCAAACACGTATCAAATATTTTTCTTAGACTGTTCGTTCTTTCCAGTCTGGTTTGGTACTAGAGCAACAGTCTCCAGAAACTCCCTGTCCATGGGTACTCACGGTGGAACTCCACACCCCTCAGTTCCCACACTGCATGGAGAGCCGAGTCTCTCTGTTTTCACTCGTGCCGTACTCAGGTGTCAACAAGGGAACTCTTGGTCTCGACGTACTCAAGCGCTGCTCTTTTAACAGCCAGGACAGTTTCTGATGTACCAAATTTCTTCTCATAATCCAGGTAGCGCTTAAAGAAGAATTTCATCTTCTTTGGTGCCAAGCTGAGGTGTATGACTCTCTCAAAGATGTCCCTACAAGAAACCAAAGCCATTCAGATGGCTGCGTTAGTGTCGGCACTCAACACAAGCCCCGTATCCTGCCTTTGAACAAAGAGCATAAAGTCAGGGGAGACATTCAACCTGCTCCAAAGAGCGGATGCTTGAAGAGATTCCTGACAGCTGGCCAAATCCTCAAAGTAAAAGCCTTCTATCTGCTGGCAGAACTTTAAGGCTCCTAGTCAGTTAAGCTAAGATCCAGCCACTGTATCTGACCTGCGTTCATTAAGTGGATGTGGCTGGATCCATAGTGTGGGAAGCTGGAATTCTTTTTGCCAGCTCTCAGAAAAGAAAAAATAAAAGGAAAACAAAGAAGTTTCTCCCTTTTTATGTTACAAGATACACAAGGGCTTGATGTCACTCTTCAGACACAGCAAGGCAATCCCTCCAGAGCGACAGATGAACCTCAGCGCAAGTCCGCTAGTTCCTGTCACGCAGGTCACATCAGTCCCTCTCTGCCCTACTGATCTCCTTGGAGTCTCCCATCCTGGCAAGGATAAGCCTTTCCACACACCCCAGTTTTCTTTCTCTAGGTGATAAAAATTCTCTATGGCTCTGCGCTGGGAGGCCCCGCACAACCTCACGCTGCATGGCACCTCCAAGCGTTGCTCCAAGCACTGTACTCTGCCCCTCCCCAGCCTGCTGCAGCCCGACTCACCGTACTTCCTTCTGGCTGCCATGTTTGATCATGATGTCCATGTAGATGGACCAGATGTCTGTCCGCTTGGGATAGCTGTTGAGGATGCTCTCGAAGAGGGCCTTGGCATGTTCTGCATCCCCAAAACGGAACTCCAGCTGTGCAAACCTTGAAATTACATCCACATCTGGAACAAGTAATGACATGTTAGGGTATCACAGCAGCCCTCTTCCCTGTGAAACAAACTCACGAGCGATAATTACGCAGAGCAGAGGTGGGCACAGAGACAGCACCACCCCTACCCAGAGACAAAAGGCTCTGTTGTAAAGTGATGACGCACCAAGGTGGGATCACAGCAGGAGAGAGAAGGGTCACAGTTCACTCCCCACTTCAGCTCTCTGCAGGAGACAGAAGCTGATTCTTACAATCAAAATGCACTTGCAGCACCCACAGGCAGCCCCACAAACCTGGGACTAGACCAACCGAACTCTGGCTATAAAGACTCAAAGTCATCTTTGCTTTGGGTGCTTTGCTTTAGCCCATTGCAGCAAATTCCATTACAGGAAGACTTAGCATCGATACCCAGGTTGAAATCTGCCCTCCCCTCAGAGCCAAGGGCAGCACGTTCAGCACCCACTGGCTGCACTTCTCACTTGTTACCAGCATTGTCACGGGCAGAGATATCAGAGTGGTTCAGCTACTGGCGACACGGCAACACGTGGGCCACATTAAGGATGGAGAAGAGGGTGCTTACGTTCTTTGGTGGGCAAAGCCTTGAGAGCACGCTCCAAAAGCCTGTGCGTAGCCTCAGTCTGGCCTTGCTTCAGGAGGAAAGAGGCGTATTTCAGCCACACAGACTTCTCCTGGCGGAAACGCTTCAGCATAGTGTGGTACAATTCTTCTGCTTGCTGGAAGGGCAGGGTTGGGTTAGATCACACAGATTCATAGCAAAGCCTTCTAGCTTTAAAAATCTTATACTGACCAAACACTTATGACTAAGTACCAACAGTTCCTTGTCCACTGTCAATCAGAACTATTAATCCTGGTTAGGAACAGGATTAACATCTGACAGCTGGAGGCTTATACAGGCAGCACTGGTAGTCTACTGGCATGACTGAAGGGGATACATGCCTGGGACCTGCTAGCACTATCTTACCTTGTACTTCTCAGAATTGTCATAGATGTCACAGAGATGCTGGAAGACTTTCAGAGGTTCGTTGTACTGAACAGCCCTCTCAAAGACCTTCATCAGTGTCTCCTCACTACCATACATGTTCTCCAAGTTCAGCAGAGCTACCCAGACATTCAGCTTCTCCTGTTCTTCCCTTAAAGCAGATGTGAACAAGAATATTTAGCCTTTTACCAGTCTTCAACAGCTTTTTGCAAACCACCCCACAAAGACTCACTGACTTGTAGCCTGCCTCTAGGACAAAGGAAGGGGGCATGCTGCTCACCAAAACCCCACTTTTGGAACAGAGGACAGCAGCTGTTTCACATGACAGCTTTTGATCACTGCTGCTTGTAATTAAGAACCACAAGGATGATTCAAGAAAGCACAATATACTTAATCATGCTGTAGGGCTGATTTAATATACAAGGGCGCAGCCCTACAGAAAAAGCAACAAGAGTTTCACAGTTTGTTTCATGTTTTGCTTTAAGGACAACATCACTGACAGCAGTACGCTC
>NW_010259860.1:43641-52896 GCF_000690775.1 Eurypyga helias
AGAAGTATGTCTGTACATTCAGTGATACCTTGGGGAGCTACCACACATGAGCTGCAGCAAGCCAGCTGCAGGCCAGCTCAGGTGACTCGAGGCAGAACTTCAAAGGGCCTGCTGACAACTGCTACCATTTAATCCTTCTGAGCTCACTGAAACAGACTGCGCCACTCCACACACACATGCACACGCACTGATGACGCTACCAACACTCCTCTCCCACCACAACTACCCCACCACGATTTAGAAGGGCAGAGCCCCATCATTACCTGAAGCAGATTGTTTTAAGTGCTCTCTCTGCCACAGCTCACCGCGATTTATTCTTTGGGGCAAAGAAGGGCAGAGCCCCATCATTACCTGAAGCAGATTGTTTTAAGTGCTCTCTCTGCCACAGCTCTGGCCTTCTCAATCTCGGTAGCCTGGAGGTGGAAAGCCATGTATTGTAGCCAGAGGATGGAGCTGTTGGGACTGCTCAGCACCAGGCGGTCAAAGTCATCTGCTGACTGGGGCTGGCGATTGGGGTCCATCAGAGCTGCCTCCAATTTGCAGAGCTCCTTCTCCTTCTTCTGCTTCTCTAGCTCCTTCTCCTTCTTTGTTTGTTTCTTCAGCTGAAAGAACAAAAAAGTAGGACTGGGGAAAAGCAGGTACTCCACGTGGGAACATGCAGACCAGACTAAAGCACAGCCAGACCCCAGTGTGTCCAAAGCTGGGTGGTTTTCACAGGAAGAGATGTTTAAGAGAGGAGGAAAATCATACACACACCCCACCCCTTCACACAAAGTTCACATCTCCAAGAAGAGCAGCAGGACATGAAATCTCATTTCTTTTAATGAAATACATTGAGACACCAAATACTTTGCTAGTCTTGCACCCCAGCTAGAGGATTCACACTTCACCACCCCACCCCCTGCCTCACACTTTCATCTGTAGCCTCTGGGCCAGTGCTCACCACTGTCCTCTGCTCAGTAAAATTTCAGGATACATGAGGAGAAACTGTGCGAGACTAGGGCATGTTGCTGGATCACTAGGGTGACTCAGGTCTCAACTGGGAACTGACCGTGCCATAGTTCCCTGCACAAGGCAGCTACACCTTGGGCCAGAGAGCATCGGCCATGCATGGCCTTCACAGGGGTGAGTTTAGAGGGACAGAAAATCCCCAAGAGCAAACATGACAGCAATTCATGAGCTTGTTTCTGATTCCGCTGATTCTGATTTTGCTGAATTGCTCACAGTGGAAAACACTTCTGAACAATCATGCATAAAAGAAGATTTTTTTGGGTGTTTTTCGAAATAAGTGGACTGTAATTTGGAAAGGTTGTTCACCTCCAGGTTTTCCTGTAAATTTACAACACACAGAAAAGTAAAAAACAGAGCTGGCATCAAATACAAAAAAGTTTACTTTCATGACAATGTTTGTTTGACCCTAAATAATGATTTTATTTATTTTATATTCATGCAGGCACCCTAAAACAGGGCCTTTTCTCCTCTACTTCAGAGATATCTACTGCTAAACCCAGTGCTCGGAGTAGTTAAGGAAGTCCTGTATCAACCGTCAGAGATGTTCCCTTGGGTTAGAAGGCTTCGCTATGGGGCAGACTGCCATGAAAACACCGGGACATCACATTATAGTCACCACGTGGTGTCTCCCGTGCAGGCATCACTAGTAAACAGTACCTTCGACTGCGGATCATCCTCCTCCTCGCTCTCCGAGCTCTCTCCCTTCTGATTCAGCACAGGTATATCAATTGCATTCAAGTCCTCATCCCAGGTGAAGCCCATGGAAACCTGCAACCTGGGAGCTTCACTAGGTTTCCGTATCTGTTTGAAGGAAGACAGGGAACGCCCTGGGTTTTAGTGTGAAGTTTTTACACTGAGATCAGACAACTGCTGTTTGCCTGTGGCTTCTCTCTTGCCACTACCATTGACTTCTCATGCTTGCAAACAGCCCACTAGCAAAAACATTAGACTCTGGTCACCTCTGCTGTAATTTAAACTCAATCCATCTCAAGTCATTTCAGATGACACAAGCACCAGTCTGTGTCACTCCTATCGGCAGCAATGATACTTACTGCCATCCAAGTCAAAACTGACACATCTCAATAGGTCTGGAAAGTCCTTTCAGGCTCAGGTTCTCCTCCAAAGTTCTCACCTTAGATTTCTTTTTAGCTGTCTCTTCCTCCTGGTCATCTTCCTCGTCCTCCTCCCGGTAATATACCTCAACTCCACTGTCATTTTCATCTGCTGGGCAGAGCTTTGGTTTTTTTGGCTTTGCCTCCTGCAACAAGGGGAAATGAGTGGATGCTGGAGGGTAACAAATGGGATGAATCTTACAGGCAATTCTGATCACAACGAGCCTGACAGCAGAGAGTACGCAGTGCCCTGGCACAGCATCCCCCACTATCCACTCACAGAGACAACAGAGTAAACCCATGCTCACCTACATATGGCGGTAACATAATTGGGCTGCTAATTCAATTAACTCCTACCCAAATGAAATAGTTTCTGCTTGTTGATATCTCCAATGCAATTTAATCTTTTTTTTCCCCCCACTGTATAATTCATGAGCCTGATCCCAGTGGATCTCCCTAGTCCCTTCACTATTTGAGCCAACCAAGTCCTCTGCCATCACATCCATACCTGCTCACTTTCAGAGCGTCCTCTCCTCCGTTTTGTCTTCAGCTTAAGCTCTTCTCTCTTCTCCCTCTTATCTGCCACTCTTTTCTCTTCTGTATCATATCGTGGCAGGCCTAGGGATTCAGGCAAGATGCTTGGCATCCCGGTGTCCTCAGGCAGGAGAGAGAGCTCAATATGTTTTGATTTTCCATTTATACTGTGGTGTGTTGCCAGGAGTAGCAGGAGAGAAAAAGAAAAAAAAAAACCACAAAACAACATCCCACAGCATTTACAGTGACTGCAAGGATATGAACTTCTTTCAAGTCTTCCAGGCTTTTATCCTCCCCTCCTCCACCACCACCTCCTTTCTACTAATTCATGGCCCCTTTTAAAGAAGGATGGACCTACCCAAGCACCTTGGCAGTGAGCAGCTTTCCTTCCGGCAGGTACTTTTCATATAAGGAGTGCTTCTGTACAAAGTAAGGGGAAACATTCTGGAACAGGATTCGGCCCAAAAGAGAAGTGGACAATCTGACAAGAGGAGGAAAACAAAAAAATAAGTATTTCATCATCAGGGAAAAGACCAATAAAAAACTGCAGTGACTCTATCTGTGGCACCATCAGTTCCATAGTGTCACACAAAGTTTCCCTACTTTAATTTCATAGGCTCAAGAAAGCAGCAACAGCACTTTGATTTCTAGGAGGAAAATAATTTTGTGACATCAAATTATGCCAGAGACCACCCCCAAAAAAGATTTCAGAATCATACATTCAAAGTAAGTTCTCCAAGACCCCCTCATATCCCAGAATAATTTTCTTACGCTGCTTACCCAAAGAATACACCTGATGAAGTGACTGATTTGACATAGCCCCTCACTAGCTGGCCTTTTTTAACATCCTTAATACATGTTATTTCAACATCTTCCACTTTGCTGTTGCTCTTTGGGTTTAGCCTAAAAGAAAAAGTGGTCAGAAGTTAAAGCACACATCTGAATAACCTACATTCTGCTCTGGATATTAAAAAAATAAATCAGTATTAATAACAGCTAGCACTTTCTGGAAACTGTGCTGTATCAGAGACACCCTTCCGTTTATTCAAATGTACTAATGGACTATCTGCATCCCTGCCAAGATACACACAGCATTAGGGAATAGACACACTGCTGTAAACAGAGCCAAACAAAACAGATCAGCCTGGCTTCCTCTGACACTAAGGAAATTAGGAGAGTAAAGTGCTGTCTGAAATTCTGCACAGCACTGGCTTAGGGTTTTTTCCCCACTTATTTCTAAGATACTTCATTCCACATGGTTTATGTATTTTTGTTCCATAGAGAAGACAAATAAAGAGGCTCAGTTTTAAGAGACTTTTAGGATTAAGTCTGCTATTTAATCAAAATACTTCAAATGCAGCTGAACGTTGAAAAGTAACATGTTCGTAGCAATCTTTCTGAAGTAGGAACAAGTCTCATCCCTTAAAATAAAAGTTTTATTTGTCCATTTAACACTTCACACTGATCTGCCCAAACCAAGTTACTGTATTTCACCATCCTTTTCTTCACTAGTACGAGATCAACAGACTGGAGGGATGACACATACCGGGACTGCCTGAGAGATAACTGGATTTTGCCATTCTCATTGGAGAGGATGTAACACCTGCAAGGCAGAGTAAGGAGAGAAAACAGAAAGCTTTTTCACCTGTTTAAAAAAGCCACAAGTAGAAAATACATATTTTCACTAGCAGAATGAAGCTCTAGTGGAAACAAACCACTCTGTCCCTTGGAGCACTTGCTGTCTATCACAAACCAGCACGACACAACAGTTCATGAAACCAGCTAAAGGGCTTTTTGAAACATGTCTACTTGCTTTACCCAGTCTCCACTGCTAGTACAAAAGACTTGTTACAGCTGAATCACTTGGTCTATTGCACTCTCCAGCATTCCATGCCCAGGGAAGCAGTGGATGCCCCATCCCTGGATGTCTTCAAGGCCAGGCTGGATGAGGCTTTGAGCAACCTGGTCTAGTGGAAGGTGTCCCTGCCCATGGCGGGGGGTTTGGAACTGGATGATCTTTAAGGTCCCTTCCAACCCTAACCATTCTGTGATTCTATGACGCTATGATTCTGTGATTCCCAACAGGTCTCCGAAGCAGGGATATGCAATTAGTTGTGCATTACAAATGTAAAGACAACTGATTTACTAAACAGCCCACAGAACCACAGCAAAGCTGGGATAACTGGCTTCCCTCACTCCCATCAGCACCTTAGCTAAGATAGTAGCTACTCTCAAAACACACTCCAAGAAGACAGCTGAAAAGGAGCTGCTTAAGACATGGAAAATACAAGACCTTCACCCAAACATCAGGTCATAAGTCAGCATTACTTCTTAGCTACAGACTGAACCTCACAGGTCCGGTATCATCTTATGGCAGCAAAAAGCCTGTCACCAAAAGCGGGGATATTTCTAAGCCTTGAAGGTTCAGGGAACAAGAAAGAGAATTACTGACCTGACAATCTTGCCAACTTTGAAGTCACCCAGCGGGTTCTCCACATAAGTATCATTCAGGTGAAAGATGCTGATTTTGCCAGTCTTCCTACCTGGCAGCGCAACGGTCAAACCAATGTGTGGGGCCACCTTTGTTACCATGCCTACAGTGATGGTGCCCTGCTCCAGTGACTGAATTCCTGGAAAAAGTGAAGGAGGGAGAGGGCTTCATAAATATCCCAAAAGTATGCAACTAAAGCAACAGAGATAATGAGTCAGGGAAGCTGATTTTAGTTGCCCAGTCACATGTAAAACTCACCAACTTTTAGCAAGGTGCACTTTATGCACTCTCCCAGTTCACAGCAATGTTTGCCATGGTAGCCCAGACAAGGTCCCCTAGCTACACAGTTCCAGGATAACTGACCAGTGCTGACAGTTACAATCTCATGTCTGAGATCAGAAGGGAGTAAGTTCCTACGTGTTCAGCGAAGGGCTTCAGTCTGAGATAGCAAGAAAGTGATTCTTTATTTTGAAGGTCTGAGCTCTTGCCTTGCACACTGCTACATCTGGGCCAGAGTCCCAGGGGTTAGGTCTGTCCTACAGGGAGGTACAGCTTGGCTCTGACGTGTAACATCTTCACCTGAGAGCTCAGTGCAGGCCCACCTCTGAGAAAAGCATCGAATGCAGTGGGGACCTGCTGTTAAAGGCTCCACTATACCTGTGAGTGATAAGAAGAGGTTTGTTTTGGTGACATCTGTTCCAGTCACTGTAGCTGATATTGCTTGGCCATTTTTGAAGCTCTTTTCTGGATGTTTTAAGACCTGAAAGAAAAGACAAATTCCCATTTATTACCAGAAAAGGAGCTTTACACAATTCTGATGTTTCTGCTCTGAAGCTGTACACTTTCTAAACACATCTCTGATGTGTACACTTGAATGCCAGCTCAGCACTGCTTCAACAGCTCTGCTATCCTCAGCCAAACTAGCTACAGGCATAGTACCTGCTTGTCAGCGAGGGGCAGTGAGGCCTCAAGGGCAGAGCACTGGACTGGGAGTTCACGTGGATGTCAGAAGTGTCTGCAGTCACTACTTGCAGCCACGTGCAAGGATAAAGATGTTGTGCAGCTTATCTGTAATGCCCTCTTACCTTGGTGCTCAGAGACAGCAGCAGATGAGGAACTCTTCCTCGAATGTCAGGGGTGACTTCTACCTCCAGCCAATTTTTGAGGATGTTGTACTAGGAAGACACCAAAGAACCAGAGAACACAGCATAAGACCTTGAGGGGAAAAAAAGCCCACCCTTCCCTGCTGGATTTGCTCATTTTTAAGGCTAGAAAGAACTACTCCCGCCTCAGCTCTTGCAGCAAGTGAAAATGGTGACTTGGCTTCCACTCTTACACGCATAATGCTGCTATGGTTGGTTCACAGGCAAGCGCACACAGGGATCAACAGCGAGCACACTTCTGTGCTGGCAGCACATGCAATTTCTCAAAGGTCATTTTGCCAGAGTACAGGGTGGGAAGTATCTGCTGGCAACAAACAGGCATGTCAAAAAGGAGGAGTCAGCTCGACTCCTTCACGTATAGAAAATGTGAATTCCTCGTCCTACTCTCCCTGCAAGACACTGCACTTGGCCTGGGCCTCTGTCACAGTTAACAAAGACCATAGTTGTGTCAGTGTTTAGGTCTGAACTAAGGCCTCTGAGGTCACCCCCATTGCTGCCTCCCCCAGCACACTTCTGAGGAAGACCCTGATCTCACCTTTTTCACAAAACAGGTGATTGTCTGTCCAACACTGTAGAGTCCAAGTTTCTTGAGGGCATCGTCTTCTTCAAGGTTCAGCATTGTTGTGACTTCCCCTTCTATTTCACTGTTTACAAACAAAGAGGACATCAGTAAGACATCTTCAGTCCCAACAATGAAGACAGGAGTTCGAAACCCAAGAGATTACAGTGAGCCAGTACTTCTGTGACAATGCCTTTGTGTCATTCATGCCCATCCCCTGCCCAGCTGCATTCTTCTGCAGGGAATTAATTCTTCCCTGGGCTTAAAAGAGAATCCTTCTGCCATGAAGGGACATACCAGAATCCAGACTGGCAGAACCTGAAGCCAAAAGGACATTAAGAGGAAATAATGTGCTAGGAGAGCACTGTGAGGTTTAACAGGGCTCCCAGACCCAAGTTAGTGTGAAAGAGGGAATAAGAGGCCTTGCCACACTGCATACATGTGGAGCTCCTTGCTCATGGTCAGCTTCTTCACAAATGGGAGGAAGAAGGGAAGGAACCTACAAGGATACAAGGTCTGTGAAGCATCTGCAGACAGCAAAGACTAACACTCACCTTGGGCGAATGCTGAGCTCTGGAATGGACCGCTTGAAGTGTGGATGGGTGATGGGCAGGCACCTAAAGAACAGGAAAAGGGTCAAAGTTTCTCATCATCTCCCCAGGCCCCGTCACCTGTAATCCCTCTGCACTGGCAAAAAAGCAGGTGTAAGCCCTCCAAAACTACCAAAGCCTTTGAGTTCCAGTTCTTCCTAGTACTATTTCAGTAGCAATTTAGGTACCCAAAATACTCTGGTAAATTTAGCCTCTGAGGCCAAATCCTGCTTGCATTTAAGGTGTCCAGTGGACCTTAAGAGTTTAGACATCCTTTTCTCTTGCAATCCATACTCAAGATGACTACAGCAACACAGGTAAAGAGCTTATTCACTGAAACCGAGATCTCAAAATGTAACAGCAGACTTCCTGAGGCCTCAACTACTCCAGCGAGGATAGCTGTAACAGTATGTGTGATAGAGACAGCAGCCTAGATGATCTGAACTCAGTAACTGTTTCACCCCTCGCACTCCCCAAGAAGTAATACTATGAGCATGTTTCCCCACCTGTGAGTATTCACATCTCTGCCTCCAATGACTCGGGCTGTCACCTTCTGTCCAGCTTTCAGAGTAAACGTTGGAAAAGAGCCTATGGATACTTCATCCAGAATCCGGGATGCATGGATTGAACCTGTCAGCTTGTCGTCTATAGCAACAGTGACATGGGTTGGTTTGACAGATTTAACAGTACCGGTAACAATATCCCCCAGGGAAAGCGAGTGTTTCACAGCAGCAAGCATCTCTTCTAATGCCGTCTCAGATTCGTTCCGGACCCTTACAAAAACATTCTTCTTTGCTGGGCCTCGCACTGCTAACAAGACTCCATGGTCATTCACCTTCCTAACTTTTATGGTTGCACAGATTGTTTGTCCCACCTTTAGTTTTTCTGAGTCAAAGCGGAAGGTGTCATTGAGATGAGAGGCTATGGGGACAGCTGCCAGCTGCCCTGTTTCCAACAAAGACACGATGGCAAACTCTTCTGCTACGTGCTGAACGATGGCAGAGTGCTGGGAGTTCTGCATGAGTCGCTGGACAGAAATGAAGACAGTGACTTACTCTGCTGAGATTTTGATTCCCTCCACTCTACCTCCCACAGTTCTAAAAGGAGGAAAAAGCAGCCCCCACCCCACCTCATCCCCTCCCGCAAATTCATTAATCGCCTGGAGTTTGACAGACGAACAGAAACACGCATATCTAAAAACTGAACACATACTTGCTTGGCTCTTCGCTTTAACAGTTCTTCCTGAAGTGAAACGTATATCCTGGATGTGAGGGCATCCACATGAAGAACCAATGCCTTGGTCTTCTCACCAGGCACAATACTTTTGCCTATAAATGAGAAGAAGATTATTTACCTCCTGATGACAGTGAAGAATTATGAGTAACTGAGCTAGTGGCACATGCCAGATAAGAAGGGTTGCCTGTGCTTTGGTTTAATTCCTGAAGACCACAGTGATAAGAACATTGATTAGTTACTAACTGTAACTATGTTACTGTAACACAGTCAGCTTAGTGGCTAAATGTGTAAGTCATCTTCTTAATAAGAGAACAGATTTCTCCAACACTAAAGACAAGGAGGAAAAAAATGTCCTTTTTATTCAGAAAAAGAATCTGGTGCTTTTGTCATAGAATCTTTTAGGTTGGAAAAGACCTTTAAGATCATCAAGTCCAACTGTTAACCCAGCACTGCTAATACCACCACTAAACCACATCCCTAGGCACCTCATCCACACGTCTCAAATACCTCCAGGGGTGGTGACCCCTGGGCAGCCCTGTTCCAATGCTTGACAACCTTT
>NW_010259861.1:0-11259 GCF_000690775.1 Eurypyga helias
CCCCCACCCCCCCCAATTAACTAGAATAAAGGAGACCTGATTTCCATGGACTCTTACTGAGAGACTCACCCTTAAGCCTCACACCAATGAACAGCACATCTTTAGTTACTGCATGTGATGATTTTGAAACTAAGCCAGTCAATACTTCAAAATAATTGAATTTACTTATGTCTCTTACCCAGACATGTATCAAGGATGGTCTGAAGTAAGCAGCACTGTGCATCTGCCTTGATTGTTCCAACCATGGAAAACATGGTATTGATATTTACTGAAATAAAATTATAGGTGAGCAGCCTTAAAACATTTTAAATTCGATTATGAATTAAATTCAAGCTTTTGCTCAGGGGGAAAAAAAAAAAGCGTACTGCTTTTACTTTGTTTGCCTCTTATCTAGCCTGATGTGTGGTATCCAGAGAGCTGAAGGCTGAGGAAGAAATATAAGGAGCATTGATCTTGGAGCTTATATTTATCAGAAATTGTGCAGTAGTAGCAGAAAGCCTACCTGGAAGGGAAAGTGGGACCATGGGAAATACTCTGAAGAAGATGAGGAAGCTGGAGAAAAAGAAATAACAGTTGACCTCAGTGGGTCATGTCATATGTAAGAACAGTGGAAGCTACTTTTCAAAAGAAAAAAAACCAACCAAAACCCAAACAATTCAGCTCTAGTGAACAAAATAAAACTTCTTGTGGAGTTTGTAGTAATATGTACGTAAACACCAGAGTTCAGAGACAATCTCAGAATATTTAATTCAGACATTAAATTTTAGAGTTATTCACTGAAAAAAACCCCAACAATTGTGGAGTAAAATATCTTACTTGTATACTATTAAAGCATTCTAAATTCTGCTGAAATGAACATTTACTATTTTATTATTAAGGTATGTTGCCTTCACAAGACCAAAGGTAGCAGATTAAGAAGTTGTAATAGGAGATAAACACAAATCAGTAAGAAAATTTTGAGTTCAACATGCTAGAACTTTTTAGATGGTTTATAACTAGATTTAGCTCGAGGTTGGAAACAAATTTGTCTATCTCCTATTGGGACAATATATCTTCACTGAAGTAGATGAGGCCAGACCTCCTCTCAGAACTTGAAAAGTTTTCTGAATGCCTACAGGACTGGACATCTACACCACGGGGAAATTAATTTGAACATTTGAAAATGGCCACTGTCATTTTAAGTATGTAAGTTAAAATGCTCTGAAGTTTCTTAAATTTTGACATGCTGATAACAAGAATTTTTTCAACTAATTTTCCTGGTCAAGTCATCTTTTATGATCAGTTGGTAAAAATATATTACACAGGCAAAATGGAAAAGAAAAGAAAAAGTTTGAGCACTCTCTTTAAGTATGCCTGTTTGCTTTGCATTTTCTAAATGCTAATAGTAAATGTACAAAAGAAATAGTAGAAAAGGCTCTGTTCCACTCAGTTGTAGTGACATGAAGTGCTACTCTAGGTTCAAAGAAAGTAGATTTTAGAAAATATCAGTCATATGTTTGCGAGGGGGTTGTTCTATGCTAATTAAATCAGATTTGGAGTCTGTCTGTATGTCCAACAGTTAAACAAATCTGGAATGATGATCAAAGCTCCTTCCTGTCTAAATTAGAGAAATCGCACCTGTCATCCATCATGTGTTTAATTGTCTTGTGATGATGCAAGAAAAATGGAAATACTTCAAAGTGCATTTGGAAATTTATTTAGCAGGAATAGATGGAGATGAAAGTAAGGTAGAGTAGTGGTGTCCCTCCCTGATACACAGTCTAGAAGAGGATTTACTGAATATTTACAAAAACTGTATGAAGATTGAAAAAAACGATGTAAAAATTGAATATAATGAACAATTCTCAAAAACATTGCCTTTAGGAAATGTCATGTGAAAGTTGCAGATTCTTCATACAGAGTGAGAAAAAAAAAATAAAGAAACAATCATGCGATATGTACTAGAATAGTGACGAGCAGAGGTTCCTGAGGCTTTAGGAATCTGTTGAATTTGCTAACCCTAGGGAGGAGAGTCTGCAGAACTCCAAAGAAGTCTTGAGGGAGAGACTGAGAAGAAAGGAAAAGTGGGACAGCAAAGGAAGAAATATATTGACCAAAGTCTGCGAAATGGCACTTTAGCTAAGGCTAAAGCTAAAGCTAAAGTAATCTTGTCTATGCAAAAGGCAACAAACATATTTAATATCAATGGACCACTAAAGCTAGAGTCTACTTTGATTCAGTATTGGGTTTTGCATTAATACCAGTGGGATGCAGGGAAATGAAGGTAAGGAGGACAGGTTTTACATGATGACTAAATAGTGCCATTATTTGATTGTTGTATTCAATGACATGAGAATGGAAAACATAGTGTTGAGACAGTTTCAGCATTTTTAAAATTTTTTCCCCTCTTTACCTTTCAGCCTGATTTTTCCCTTTCTTGTTTCTTTTTTCTTTTTTATTTTTTTAAATTGATGTATTTCAAAGCAGCTCTATCTTCTCATGCTATATTATCATGAATAAAGATAGTTAATGTCATCATTACGTTTGATGTTAAGTAATGGAGGGACAGAAAGAGAGGCATAACATTCACTTGGATGTTGCCTGCTACCAAGATTATTTACAGGTGTAAATAAAACCAAGTAAAGACATAACTCTCTGTGATACATGCTATACTGACTTATATCTACCTTATGTTTGTAGTACAGCATGTGCAGGAATGAGTGTTATATTCTTAAAAGAAAAAAAATATACAGCGTAGAATCAGATTAATCCCCATAGGTCTGATAAAAAAATTAGATTAAGTGAATGTTCAGTATTGCCCTTCAAGTTTTTACCTACTCTCAGGAATATTTAGTAAAGTGGAAATAAAAATTGTTGTCTGTTTACGAATACTGTGCATCAAGGATAGTGAAGAGCTAAAGAAAGTGAACGTGAAGAACTGAAAAAATAGTATAATACAAAGGGGACATCCACCTAAAAATCTCTCTCTGACTGTGAATGAGGTATGTTATAATTTAAACTTGACTTCAGGCAACTGTCATTTGGAGCAAGGTCTTGCACTATAAAGAGTACAAAACCAGAGGCACTGAAGATGGAAGTAATGGGCTACACAGAAACTAATATACCAGGGACAGGAAAAAATATTGTTAATATTGCTAATATTGCCCCAAAGACAATATTATTCACTGTTAGAAAGAAACGCATACCTCTTGAATGTCCCCAAAGTGTAGAAAGACTGGAATATTGAGCTGAAATCAGTGGTCTAAACTCAGTGTCACTGATTACCCTATGGAAGCGTCTGAACAAAAAGTCAGAACTAACGCAGGTATGTGACTCTGGCTTCAGCTATATGCATAAATCTGCATTTCATGCTTCTGCATACAAGATATATATAAAATCACATATACTATACTCTGGGACCTACAGTACTGGATCTGAAAAAAAAAAAAAAAAAGGTCATAAATGTATTTATTGAGAAAATAGAGGTTCCATGAGAAAATCCTTAGATGCAGAAATTCACTGCTGGCTATGTACAGCATGTATGCATATCAACTGCAGTGGCACAATCAACAGTGTTACAGATTTTCTGAGGAGTAGCGTGATATCAAGTTTAAGAGGTGCTTGAGCAATATAAACTACCAATGAAAACTGGAGGGAAGAAAAAATGAACTTTATGTATTAGAAGAATGAAAAGCACTAAACATGATGGAGGTTTAAACTAGCTGCATTGGTATACAATGTACATAATACAGCACCATTTTTAGGAACAATGAGTAGCCCACTGAAAGTTTTCCTGTAAGTGCATGAATTCTGAGAGAATGTGAATAATTTTTTTTTTTTTTTTTTGGTCAAGCAGCAGAGGTGGATGACTATTCAGTCTATTCATACTTTTAAATTATATATTTTTTCTGTGTGTTCTCTTTTTATTCACTTTCCATGTTCATTTATGTGATTGAGTTTCATTGGCACGGCAGTTTACAAAATGTGAGTTTTAAAGTCATGTGCACAATGATGAAAGGAAAATGCATTTTAGGTTTGCATGCATAAATTATTTTCACCAGCAGTCTTTATATATTTGTCTACTCAGGAAACAGGTCTAATGGTGATGTTCATTTGTGTCTACTCCCACTGAATGAAGTGCATAATGACTTGTGAGCTCCTTAAGATTACCCTGAGAACTAAGGCATTTCTCAGAATATTTTAACAGTTGTGTTGCTGTGTTGAGTGATCGCAAAGATCTTGCCATTTGGTGCAAAATCATTAGAAGGCTTCAGTAACCAGGTGAACTGAAGAACATTTTACTGTAACTGCAATGTAGATTCTATTTTCACTGACCTTTAAAAATACTTTTATTATTCTGTATAACTTTTTCTCAGCTTCCTTCTCCACCTTCCCCCTACAACCCATCCCAAACTCGGCACTGTCTAGAAGAATAGAGGTTAAGAAAACAAACCAAGCAACCCACTTGTTTCAACCTAAGGTAATTTCATTGTTCCAGTTCACAGAGATGACTTTCCAAATTATTTCTTTGACACATTTGATGGGGAGACTGGCCTGGGAATGTGAGCATTCTTGTTGGAGGAAGGATAGTCTTAGACTTTCTTTTATATAAATTTTGAACTAGGTCTTAGTTGCACATAGGAAAATTTTCACTCCTACCCATGGAAAAGCCTTAACAAAGACAGGGACTATTTTTTTTAATTTTGTTTAGTATTTAACCTTTTCCTGCTTAATGTAATAGAGAACAGAGGGAATGAAGTGGATGCATATCCATATGGTAGCTAGAATGTGCCTTATTTGACAGAACCTAGGTACCTTCAATTGTCCCAAAGTCATCATCTTCATAATTGTCTTCTTTTATTCCCAAAATATTGAGAATTTTAGTGTTGTAGAAGTGCAAGAAAAGACACCTTTACTTAACATAATTATGCATATTGAGATATAGAAGTCATCTCAGACTTCTTCAGGATGTTTTCCCCTAATTACAATTTTTGGTGCACCAGCAAGACCTGTGTGCCTGTCTTATAATGTAGACAGAAAGATTTATAGTAGATGGGCCCCAGGTTACAGGATTAAGAGAAACTGTATGAAGCCCTCCTTGGCCAAAGGTGTGCTGAATACCTACTAGAATTTTTGCCTCACTTTGTAATTACAAGTGGTAAAATAGGATTTTCTTTAATGATTATACTTTCTTGGTGCATGTTTTCAGAAAGCTATAACTCATGTGGCGAGACTTATCTTTTGTCTGATGGTGGAAGAGGTATACGTCAGGGGGAGGGAGAATCTTATTTGTGTAGAATTTGGCTTCCTGCAGTGACTTGCAAGCCAGCTTGCACAATGCGTGCAAAGCCAGAATTATACATTCAGATACATAGCCTGTGTCCTCATAATGTTTATTTGGGATTGATAAACTCCTTTTTTTTTTATAGTACACTATAGCCTAACATCAGTATTTAGCAATTCCATTTAGTCTGATTAATAGAACTAATTTAACCTTAATTAAGTCCAAAGTGACTTAACTGAAAACACTACTGACAGATGGAAAGCATGTAAGCAAACTGTTGTCTTTTCTTCCTTCATTCAGGCAGTTTCTGTTCTCCTTCAGTTGTTTTTTCTGAGATGTATTGAAAAGAAACATTTTTCGTACACAAATAACAGCATTTTACTAGACTCACATTTCCTACCTAGGAGGAAGTGACAGCCATATGAAAACTAAGATGCAGCATGTTGTTTAAAGGGACATGCAAGAAAAATGCAAAGATAAGAGGGATTTCTTATTACAAGACTTCTCAAGCATGTATTACCTGTCTCCAAATCATAATATTGCTTTATGCAACACCCCCTACCCATATTTTAGTGAAGTTCAACTCTTTGGTAAAGCTTATGCTTTCTTCAGAAAGTCAGATTTTTTCCAGAACAAGTGGTCGACTCAGGACTGAAATAAATATATGAAATCAGATATTTGGAAATTAGTGTATACCACTGAAAGAATTCCCTTTTGGTTTTTCTCTTCTTTACCATGCTGTTTTTTATGACAAGGGTTACATTTATGGACAGGAAGTATTTATCAGTGCTTTGTTTCAATTGCCCTGGATATGAAATATTATAAACATCATCCCAATCTAAGAGTAATAATTCTAATTCCAAGAATGTTTGCTTAAAAAAATGTTAATCTGCTGCAAAAGAGGTAAGTTAGTGTTTAGTCACTGAACGTACGAAGTTCTCTATTTCTTTTCATTGCATGCTTTTTTAATATGGTCAAAATGGGTTACAAATGCGAGGCCTAGGACAATACCTCATCTAATGAAGCAAGGTCTTAATCATCAAGCCATACCATTTTCTTAAGGCACACAATTCTGTAGAGACACAAGAAAATAAATGCAAAAGAATAATAATTTATAATTCTTTGATAGCTTTAGTTAAAAAACTCCAAACAACCTTGGCTTTCTCTGTGCACTCTAATTTTCTGGTTTCTGCACTGGGAACCAGACTTCATCACAAGTTAGTGTTGTTCTGTGCATATTTTATTGATTGGCTGATTCAGTCTTACTCATTAGACAAGAGGATGAACTGAGAGACACCCTGTAATGCATATGGAAGGCAATGACGATCAGTGGCTCTCACTACCAGCAGCATGCACTCCTCTCACAATGAAGGAGGTCATAACCAGCTCAGGTAAAATGCACCGCTTACTTCAGACTAAAGGAGGCCCAATAAACTGCAGAGCTGATACAAATGTGAGATCTACACCACCCTAGTCTGTGGAAGACTAGAACTAACACCACCACCCCCAATCTTAGTAATTATTTAGTAAGGTGATAACAAACCATGTGTTTGCAGTAAGCCATATCCTAGGAATCATGGCTATCTGCTTGCTGTTACTTTTCAGTTATGTCTTCCTTCAAATGACACAATGTATGTGTTCAACCTGGAGAAGAGTAGGCAAAGGTTGTGATGTAATTTCTGTGTTCAAGTGCCTAATGGGTGTTACAGTGAAGAGAAAACACACTTTTCTCTGAGGTGAGCAGTGAAATGCTGAGAACCAACGGACAAAAGTATCAGCGCAGTAAGTTCTGATTAGATGTAAATAAATAAAGGTGATCAAATACTGAAACAGGTAGTCCTGAGAGGTGGTGGAATCTCCATCCTTGGAGATATTCCAAACTTAACTGGACAGAGTCCTCAGTGACCTAATATATCTTTCGTGTTAGTTCTACTTCAGTTGTGTGTGTGTTTGAAGGTTGGATTATGTAACCTCCAAAGGTCCCTTCCAGCTTGAATTATTATAGAATTATATGATGCAGTTGAAATGGGAAATTCATAGCGAAGTGGTAATGCCAGATGATTTTAAATTTAGATTGCAATAATTAGTATCCACACAGAGTCACCTGAATGCCAGGTGTCCTACAGGGTTCCAGTGGGATAGTTAGCAAAGAAACAGTCATCACATTTAGAATAAGCATTGCAGAAAGAATGGACATTTACTTTGGAATCTTTCCAGTGGGAGCAAAAAAAGTAAAATCTGATTCCAGAAATCAGAAGACTAGTATAAAGCTTCATCTGTGTAATCATATGCATGTAACCTGAGTGAGTTTGGCCAAACAAAAATAGCATTTTAAAGCTGGTACATATTTACAAGATCTGCAATAAATCTATTCCAAAATGATGTGGTCTGTTTGAGTGCTCTTCTGATAAGCAATCCAATTTTGCAAATACCAGTTATCTCTGCTGTGGATGATCCATGTAAGAAGAAAATCTTTGATGTAAAAGTGAGTCTGAAAGCTCCTTAAAGAAACTTAGATTTTTCTCTGAGCTCAAGCTGAGGATACACTCCTGCTAGCTCAATAGAATCTGTAGGGGATTAAAAGAAACCTTTAAATAATTGTATGGTATATTTTACCAGGCAGAAAATAGCTGTATCTTTTTCTGTCCACTGTATGCATTTCTCTTATACTGCTTCCTTTTTTTAATCATGGAATACTTCTTCTTCCTTACCCACCCCTTCAGACTTCTTCTATCAATACGAATTTCAGCTCTCCTTGTGGACTTGTGATCCTCATTTTTGATGACAGTGACCATAGCTTTCCCTAGAAATGGGAATTATTTGTCCTTTTTGGTGTCCCTTTCTGTCTCACTCAGTGTTATGGCTCTCTGACAGTGTCTTATACAGCCAAAACATTTAAGCAAACTTTTGTTTGGGTGTTCAGCAAGGTTCCCTCAAGGATTTTGCAAAAGTTACTGCCAGAATCTGGTTTGTAGAAATATTTGAGAATTTTACATTATTTTCCATGGGAACAACAAGCTTAACAGCTAAGAAAATTCAGACGTTCTCCTACTTTAGCTTTTCAAACATCATAAATTACTGCATGTTTTGGTTACATATCAAATCAAGAAGGCAGAAAAATTTGTATGCATGTATGTTGAGTAGAGGGATGGAAATAGTGAAACAAAGCAAAAGCCAGATCCTTTAGCTGGTCGGTGCTTATTTGCAGACTGATGGTGAAAGCAGAGAGAATGGCATAATAACCAGTTTTAGAATAAGAATGATTATAGTTTTCAGTTTAGCTGAAGGACAGGAGGGCAAGTGGATTAGTCCTCCAAGTACTATATCAGGGAATCTATAAAGAAACATCAATTTTCAGACAATCCCAATGTCTTGGAGTTGTTCTTATTTGTAACCTTAATACACTTGGTACAGATAAAAATTAAACAATCTTTTTTCTTTTTTAAAAAAGGAGCAGATTAAATATTAAAGATAAAAATCCCATTGACCTATCGGATGATCTCTGGACTGGGATTTTCCGTACCTTGTCTTCTACAAAGATGTTCTGGGAAAAGTATAAATGAAAAAAACTTTCTAAAAATTTGAGTGAGTTTGCTATTGATGTAAATGAATGTGCTGTTAGACTGAGGGAAGCTGGCAGACTATATATTAAAAAGAAAAAAAGTGAAATCAATTCATGTTCATTTATTTTCTTACTTACAACTTAGATATGAAATGCAATCTGAGAACGAATTGATAGTTCATTTTTGCTTAATAAAACTGAATTGAAATAAGTGACACTCCAGCTGAGTTCTGCATGCTGTGTTGATTTTTCCAATTCCAGAAGAAATTAGTGATCAAATTTGCTTGAAAAAAAGGCTGTATAAACCATGAAGCTGTCTTCATCTCTTGTTGAACTCAATCCTAAAATAAGAAGTAATTTTTTAAAACAGCCCATTAGAGAGCTGAAGTGTAAATAACTATTTATTCCAGTTCTCTGGAGGAAAATGCATCTAGTTGAGGCATTGATTCAGCCCTGAAAATTCACTGTACTTATAAAAGACATTCTGACAAAAAAAAAAAAAGGTGGAGGTGGGAGTGGGGGAAGGAAGTAATTAATCTGACAGGGACTTATCAGTGTCAGTATAGTCAGACTTATAACTTGTCTTGAGGGAAACGAGGCTTTGACATGAAACATCCTTTGCTAATGTTAACATCATAAAGGTCACAGTCGGCAAGAACCACGCAGGCTGGAGAAGCACATCAACAAGTATGAAAATATCACCAAGCTACCTGTGCCACACAGAAATAGTGCTGGTGAAAACTTTTTCTAACGGTCTTAAATGAGGGAAGGAAAAGGTAGCTTTAATAGCATTTAGGATTTTGATTTCTTCTATGGAATGGATCTTGCCTGGAATTTCAGGTATTAAAAATAAGTTTCCAGGAAAAAAACAGTGGACAGAGAACTGGTGACTCTAAATTGGAGAGGTATGGATTTGATGGCTGGACCACTCAGTAGTGGATAAGGAATTACCTGGGTGGTTGCACTCAAAGAGTTGTGGTCAGTGGTTCAGTGTCTTAAGTGGAGACCAGTAGTGAGTGGCGTTCCTCAGGGGTTGGTATGGTTACTCTTACTGTTTAATATCTTCGTCAGTGACATGGATGATGGCACTGAGTGCACCCTCAGTAAGTTTGCCGACGACACCAATCTGTGTGGTGCGGTCGACACACTGGAGGGAAGGGATGCCATCCAGAGGGACCTGGACAGGCTGGAGAGGTGGGCCAATGCCAATCTCATGGAGTTTAACAAGGCCAAGTGCAAGGTCCTGCACCTGGGTCGGGGCAATCCCAAGCACAAGTACAGGCTCGGTGGAGAGTGGATAGAAAGCAGCCCTGAGGAGAAGGACTTGGGGGTACTGGTGGACAAAAAGCTTAACGTGAGCTACAAGGAAGCTGGGGGGGGACTTTTTACAAGGGCCTGTAGTGACAGGACAAGGGGTAATGGGTTTAAACTAAAAGAGGGTAGATTTAGATTAGGCATCAGGAATGGGTTTAAATTGAAAACATGTAGATATACATTAGATATCAGGAGGAAATTCTTCCCGGAGAGGGTGGTGAGGCACTGGAACACTATCTCAAATCCATCTCTTAGTTCAAATGCTCTTCTATGTTCTCTTTCTGTATGTAAACAAGCATGTCTCTCTGCATAGTATTTAAACACATTACTCAACAGTTGATAAATCTTTTTTTGTTTTTGTTTTCCAGCTGATCTGCCACTATTTGAATACAGTATGCTGTTAAACTAGTTGGAAGACTGGGTTCTACCTCTCACAGAGCATTTATAACCTCTCTCTCTGTAAGTAGACCCTCACAAGAATGAAAGAATACTAACAGTGGATAGGAATGGCATAGTGGAGATTGAATTGCTGGATTCCTTTCTCAATGCTGCTCCAGAAGTGTGAAATTCCTGACTGTAGGATGTGACTGGTCAGAATGCAAGAAGTCATATTACTGCAGATTAAATAGATAATAATCACATTTTTATTAGAAGCACATGTTTATCGGCTCCATTTTGCATTGTGATCTACTAGAGGAGGTAATTTGCTTTCTGGGCCAAATGGGTAAACATGTCAGCTGTGCCAGGAGAAGGAATTACTTTGACGAGCATGCCTGCCTGTCAGAGATTATTTTGTGCTGCTGGTTGAACAGTTAGTATACGTGCCTGTGTACATGTTCTAACTGAAATTAGTTGGGTTTGTGTACACTTTTTAAAGTAGCAGATCTTTGATAATTTGACCGCAATTGTAATGTGGCCGTAGAGAGGGTGAAGGTCACAGAGAACTTTGGTTCCAAATGTGAAGGGCTGTCGGTACCACCTGATTGTAGATATGCTGGAAGTACAGCAGTACGACATACCTTTCAATGTTGGCAGCTAAAGACTGATGCAGGAGGGAGGTCCGCACATGGTAAAAATGGCATGGAAAGAACTTGAAGCAAAGAGAACCACCATAATGTAG
>NW_010259861.1:11290-19951 GCF_000690775.1 Eurypyga helias
CCTACCCTCCTAAACACAACAGAATGGAAGAAGTGTGGCTGCTGTACTTCAGGTGTTTTGAGGTTGACTGTTGCTCAGTTTTAAAAATGAAATATTAGGTTTTCTAATCTTAAATGCTGTAACTAATAATATGATTATGAGTTGTGATCCATATGAAATATTGACATAATATTAGAAAACTCAATTAGATTATAGGGTATCTATCAGATAGATTTTATGAAAAAGTAAACCAAGGGTGGGAGACTAGGACAGCTTAAGTTTTTGGAATGCTGCCAGGCATACTCTGGAGCTCAGCCATAATTCAGGCACGTGTATTGTCTGCCACTCTGGGGATCCGTGGTCACTAGGTGCAACGATCATTGCCAAATGTCTGGATTTCTCCAAAACAGGCCTGCAAAAAAAAAAAAAAAAAAAAAAAAAAAGGCAGCTATATAGAGATCAAGAAGGAATTTATAATAGTAAAAATAGGTAGTGGTGATGTCTGGCATGATTTGCAGTATAACAGTATCAATTGCTCTTTTACTGATGGGAGACTCATTAAAGCCTGCAAGCAGATAAGCAGAAGTAGAGTTTTCACTCTAAGATTTCTGCATGTTGTTCGGTGTCTCATTCCTTGGCCTGTCTTCAGTCAATAGAGATCAAGAAGGAATTTATAATAGTAAAAATAGGTAGTGGTGATGTCTGGCATGATTTGCAGTATAACAGTATCAATTGCTCTTTTACTGATGGGAGACTCATTAAAGCCTGCAAGCAGATAAGCAGAAGTAGAGTTTTCACTCTAAGATTTCTGCATGTTGTTCGGTGTCTCATTCCTTGGCCTGTCTTCAGTCACAGAAGTGTCTATTTTGTGGAAGATATTAACTGTCAGATAATCATGGTCCTAGATGAATAAAGGAGGAGGAAACAGAACAGTTAAAGAAGCAGTTACTGAGGTATATCCTTAATACACTGTGAGCAGCTGATAGTGTTATTAGTCATTCCCTTTTTCATTTTCATGAAATATTGAGCAGAATCAGTCACATAGCAAATAAACACTTAAGAACTTGGTACTTCTATTCCACTCAATCTATCCTAATATATTGTCTCTACAACTTTGTCAGTGAAAATGGTGCAGAAGCATTATAAACACCCGTCCTTATAGTGACTTTGTAAAAGTACTTAAATAGAACAGGGATTAAAAAAACCACAGCCAAACCCACAGGAGAGAAAGATGCAAATCCTTTTGGAACTTTTTCATTTATGTTTTAACAAAGAACTGGTCATAGGATGTAGTGATTTAATTTATTGAAATGCTGCATTTGTTCTAGTTTGGATTTATTAATATTTGAGTGTGGGCAGAAGCTGACTGTCTCACTTTAACTCTCTCATGCAAAATGTAAAGAGGAGTAACTGCAGTATGTACTCAGTTAAATTATATTGATGTAAAACTTCTATAAAAAAAAAGATTGGCCTTGTGGTGAGGAAGATCTCATATTGAGAAAGTTAGTGGTAATACTTATCCTTGAATTTGCACAAGCTGTGGCATTGTCATGTATATAATGCTTTTATAATTGAAAAAGTACAAGATAATAGAAAAATTATATAGCAGATGAAGAACAACATTCTATCACTTTCCTGATCATGCCATGCCTATGCATAAAATTAACCACACTGCCCAAACTGGATGAATATGACAGTGAATTAAAGACAATGAAAGAACAAAGGAAAAAAAAAAGTTTCTGTTAAGAGACTTCGGTGTTCTGTCATCAGCTCTCCTAAACTAGCAAAACTACTAAGGTAGTAACTATATTTGGGTAATGGCACAGACAGCTGAGACAGTTGAAAAATGCTGATGACTTGTATTTTTTTTTATAAATGACTGTAGACAAGAGCCTGCCTCATACAATTGTGAGTTAACAGCAGAAAAATTTGTATGATTTATTCTAAGCATTCAGTGTGCACGTCACTGTTTACTCGTAATGAACAGTAGGTCAAGGCAAAGTTCCAGATGAAACAATTCCTACTTTACATGGGGAAAATACATGAGCAAGACACATGCAGAGAGACTTTGTACACTTAGACCTTTCAGATGCCCACAGAGTTCAAGTCCCAGTTACCTCAAGAAATACATCAGTTCTGGTTTTCTTTGTACTTTCTACTTGTACAGATCATAGATTCAAAAGTGTTGCTCAAGCTGTTCTAGTAGAGTTTTCTTTTCCACATCACATATTTTAATTAACTAGTTACAGCACACATTTTTTCATCAGTCGTCTTCGCTTGTGTTATGGAGCACTTATAAAAACTTAGGCTCCCTGGTGTTTTTGCCTTTTAGTATATGAAATACATTACACTGACATTTAATCACTTCAAGGTTGCCACCCCAATTTTTTTAATGCTAGTAGACTGACATCAGAGTGAAGGTACACTCTGCAATTTGGCTTACAAATGAAATACTGGAAAGTCTGATGAACTGGAGTCTTTAAGCCCATAGTTAATTTGAGCTGATGCCCTCTTGACTTCAGAAGGAGTACACCCTTTTCTTAAATGTTTGATCACGTCGATGAAGAACATCAAATGCTGGCCTTTTATGCATTGCTTTCTGACTAGAGCTTTGGAAGACAGATGACAGGCATGTGATTACCAAGTAACCTTCATGTCATTTTAAAAGCAGCTCCACTACTCCCACTTATCCTTAGAACTGGAAATCTTTCAAGATCACATAAATTATTACAGACAGAACATGAACATGCTGGAGGAACCAAAGGGACAAAGTCAGGTTCTGATCTGTGTGAGGTGTGGGAAAATGATCTGTTACTGATAGGGGCCTTGATGGGATGCTGAGAGACTGAGAGATAGAAAAGAAGGACAGACAAGTATTTGCAAAGAGCAGCTGGAAAAGAAAGGCAGAGAGATTTACAAAATAAGATTTCCAAATGCAGTATTTCAGCTTTTCAGCATAGGTGAGAAATTGCTGTATGGCTGGTTATTGAAGAACAATACTCCAACTTACAAATATATTTGTTGCTTACAAATCTGTGGGAAACTTGATTCTTAGAAGAACCTTAGAACAAAAATAAGAAGTCGTCTGGTGCAGTTCAAAAATTTGTCTGGATCTATTTGACAGGAATGAATTGGTGGAAATACCTGAACTGGATGAATATACTTAGGAGTCTACTGTAAGGGAAGCTCATGTTCTCTGCGATGTCTTTTCCCACTTCACTGTCAGTTATTCTGCAGTTTATAGAGCACACGATATAATTATCTCACAGTAAATAAACTGCTATTTAATTCCTAGCTCTTAGATGTCCAAATCAGCCTGTATTGTGCTCTTACCTGCAAAAGAAAAAAAAAAAAAATTTGTAACGGGTTTTCAAGCTTTCCACACACAAAGAAATGTTAGGGCAATTTTGCCAAATGCTTTGTTTTCTTTTATCCAGAATTGCTTAATTTGAGTTTCATATGGAATACCGAAGTCATTGATGATATCCACTAGGCTCTTGGAGTCAAGTGTGTTGCTTCTTTTCACAAAGTCATGTTAAATATTTACTCTATTAAACCTTGTGTTAAAAGTGACTTCTGTAACAAATTATTAGAATGAAAAAACAGTTTCAGTATTCATGGGATTTTTCTCACTAAACTGCTAACATTTTTTATTCAGTTTCTAGTGGGGACTTAAAGTACTTGTGCTCCTTTTGCTGCAAGGATTGACATCTACCAACTTCCTTTTTCTTTAATCTTTGAAAGAGAGCTGAAGAAATTACTTACATCCAATACAATATAAACGTGCTTGCTAGGCTTTTACTGAAAGAAGTGTTTTTATTGTCAGGAGACAATTTCAAACTGTGAGAGATTCTAAAGGTTTTATGACTCACCATCTTCTGTGGCTTTGTCATCTAGACTATGGGTGGAGATCTGGGCTATTTTTTAATCAGAGATAAGCAGGAGGGCATGCATCACCCTCAACCAATAAATTTCCTATTCAGTTCCTCAAAGAAAAAATTGTTTTATTTTTCTTCGCTACTCTATCACAAGTTATCCTATTTTCTTGTAGTGATTGTTACTGAGTAGCGAGCAGCATTATGTCAAAGATCCAAAAAAATGTTTCATTAAACATCTGGCAAACGTAGAAAGTACTTGTTAAAACTCTTTACTCAATAACTGAGGATTGAAACACTCAGTTAAGAAGTGCTTGGGCCTTTTATTTGACATGTACTTTCTTTAGTGTATTAGAATTTAACCTGTGTTTAGATCAGATTGTTCCCTGTGCAGCTGAGTTTAAAGTGTATGTCCATGCAGGATCTGTGTGACAAAACTGAAGTATTTTATACTATACGAAAATGCATAGATACGGTTAGTGTTCCTTTGCATCAAAGCATCCTCTCTGATGATTAGAAACTCCATCAGAAAGACAGTCTAAATGATTAGCTGGGTGGTTAGGAGAAGTTACACAGCAAGCAAAAGAAGGCAGAAAAGGAAGATAATCATGTATACTTGCTGCCCCAAAATTTCCTCCTCATAGTGTGAAGTTAAATGACTCCAATGAGTTAAAGCAAACTGGTAAGTGAGCACCTGGAAAACAGTCACTATTATATTTTGTGTGGAATGAACTGACTTATTTTGGATTTTTTTTTTTTAAGAGATAAGTAAAGTTTGCTCTAATAATTGAGTTATAAATGGAAGGGTAAGTATATGGTATAGGTGAGATTAAGCCAGTTATAACTGGTGGATATATCAGCTGTTCTTTGTTATGAAAAATAGAATTTAAAAAGTCCTTTATTTCAAGATGTAGTCTCCAAATCTTAGCAATGGTCTGCTCAGGGAGACTTAGTCCTTCTAACATTTGAGTTGAAGGCATTGTTTGACTACAGTTGTTTGTATAAGACGGGTGGAAAATAGAAGTGGGGAAAAGAAGCACTCCTACACTTACAGCAAAATAGGTGACAGGCAGAACCTTTAGAAAAAGTCTGGAGGTTAAGTGCTGGGACGAAGACATTTCCAAAGAAATTTCCAGGTTGTTACATATTTTTCATTGAGTTCAAAGAAATTGAACTGTGGCATTACCTACATGCAGAGAGGCAGCACAGTGGGATGCTGCACTTCGCTCTGTGGGGAAGGAAGGTAACAATACCAAATGGATTGTGCTCTGTGCTGGCATCCGCTGGCTTTGCTGTGCAGTGAGGTCAGGGTTTGCCGAGGTAACATGGAGGGGCTGGGAAGCAGAAGATGGAGGACATACACTATTGTTGATCTGAGGAACTGAACAGGAAAGTGGTGAGAGAGGGCTGTGAGATGGCAAGAGAGTACAATCAATGTAGACTATGAAGTCTCCCTAAAGGAGGGCAAAATCACTTTTGACAGGATGGCCCCTGCACTCTGACCTAGTGTGTAAATAAACTGTAGCATAAGCAGTATTTCCAGACTTCTTCCCATAACTAAATGAAAGGTGTAAGGGAAGGAGGAGATCACTTTAGAAGGCTTCATGTTTGTCACTGTTCACGTAGATGACAAACTGAAAGCACATTCATGTTTCCTCACCCCTCAGTTTAGAGAAACTCCTACACATCTTAATTTAGCTAGACTGCTACCTTTTTTCTGACAATGATTGTATTTTTTTTCTGTCAGAGAACAGTGAACTTCAGCATTGATAACTATAACTACGGAATAAATTTTTTAATGCTTTTAATAATTTTGTCACCATCCTTGGTGGTGGTCTTATTTTACTTCATGTTTTGTTTTGGTGGGTAACCAGCAAATAGCTTTGATTAAGATAAGGAAAAGTTCATGTAACATTAATGCTTTATTTCATCAGTCATGTCTATCACAGGCCATGAGTAATATAACATGTGGCTTACACTGAAACTACTGAAGTGGGAGCTGAGAAGCTGATGGGTGACATACAGAATTTTTCATAAATAAGAATGAGTTATTAATCTGCTGAAATTCTCAGATTATTTGTTTCAGGATGCTTTCACATGTATAAACCAACATGTTTCAACAACCAATTAATTCCAAAAAGTAGTCTAATAACAAAGCATAAGGGTGTTCAATGCTTAGAAACTAAAAAAGGGAAGTTAGGAATCATATTTTTCAAAGATGATCTGAAACAACCAATTCTTCCTTCTCTTCAAAGTTGTCCAGGGTAGTTCATACAGTCTATAGGTAGGAATTCCAAAGCATAAGTTGAGCACAGGTTCCCTTCCGCCTTATGGCATGAGAGGTCTAGAGCCCTTGACTTAAGATCAGTCTGATAACCTTGCTGTTGTGGATCAGATGTCCTATAAGCATTTCTACTGTGAAAGGAATAACAGAACTATTTGAATGACATTCCATCTGCTACATGAAGAGCAACATTTGTTGGATACTGATGCAATTCATGGTGTGAACAACTGGGACAATGTCTATGTTGGGTTACACAAATGTTATTGCGTAACTCATTTTTCTCCATTTAGATTTGTATTTCTGCTTGTCTAAAAGCAGAAATGTAAGTGAGTGTCACCTACAGTGATTCAAAGTAAGCCAGTAAAATTCTGGTGTCACAAGGGGAGATGGCATTTGATAGCAGCATGAAGTAAGGTAAAGTCAGACCGCCTGCAGGGTGCAATATACATGCCAAGAGAGAGGCTTTAGGAATATCCTCAGAAAAGGAAGACTGTTGAAATAATACAAGGCTATGGGCAAGAATTACTCCTTACAGCATAGCAGTCTCATTGGAATTTGAGGGTATTTCATGGGATTCTAAGAAATACTCAACTCATTCTGTGTTATGAATAACGTGATTTAAGTAAAGAAATAGAAGATATATGTAAGTATTCTTGTCTTTGACTCCTGTCTTCTCAGGTGTGTGTTACTTTAATTGGCTGCTGCTTTAGACTCCAGGGCGTAATCCTTTGCCCTGTCCAGAGCCAAGTGAGCCTGTAAGTAATATTGAAAGTATCTGGGAGCAATAAGCTGGAGACTGGTTGAACCTGAGAAAATTGCAGAATTTCTTGTATCTCAATACCAAGAGGTATAAAAGTAGAGACATGCTCACCCTGTGTCTCGATAGTTATTCCTCATAACGAAACAAATCCTGATTACTGTGGAGCTTCCAACGAGGTCAGTGGGCCTTCACACATTGTTGGGTGTTATATGTGATAATAAATATTTCTTAGTTTCTGTTCTCATTTGGTGACAAGTATGTTCATGGTGGTAGTGAATTCTGAATGATACAAAAGCAGGGTGAGAGAAACACTTAATGGGATTTGAGTGCTGTATGAAAACAGGAGCAAAATATCCTCCAAATGCAGCTGTAAAAAGAATATTCTCAATTGACATTAAAGAACAAGTAAAATGTTCATTTACATGTCAGGAAAACAAATGAAATGAAAACTGTTTCCTTAGGTACTACATTTTTTTTTAAATAGAGTGAGAGGCAACAGAAATAACAACAGTGTGTAAACTCTACAGATGACAGCTTAAAATGTCAAAAGATGCACTTCATATAATTTGGTATCTTTTTTCCTGTGTTACCTTTCCTAAAGGTAGTAACAGAAATTAAGCAGCTTTTACCCATTCATTGATAGAGAATTTTCAGTTAATTAAAATATCAATTGTTGCTCATTTTGTCCTGAAATTCTAGATAATTTTTTCCTTTGCCAGTTACCCTCTTTTGCCCTAATTTGATATGGATATATATATGCATATACAACACAACATACATCACATCACATATCACATATCATATCATATACACACTACATGTATTATATATCATATATTAGATATCATATTTTAAACTATATATTAGATACTATATACATCATACACTATATATCATACCTTATTATCTTACACATCATATCATACATATCACATTATATACGTTAAATTATATATCATATTATGTAAGTCTTATATATCACATCATCATATCATATCATATCATATCATATCATATCATATCATATCATATCATATCATATCATATCATATCATATCATATCATATCATATCATATCATATCATATCATATCATATCATATCATATCATATCATATGTCTATATCTATATCTATATCTATATCTATGAATTACTTCTTCCTGTATCCAGATTTGAAAACACTTGTGAGCTGGACATTCATTTCTTTTGAGTATCCAATTTCAGTGAGTTGGATGTTGATCTTGCACTTCACCATTACAGGGGAAAGCAACATGTAATATTAAATGCAGTCTCAGACAGCTGTGTGCAGCCATGCAGACAGCCAGTTCAGTGAGATTTGAAAATATCTGCTAACATGCTACACTATGCCACTTGTAATGAAATGTTTCCCATTACCATATATTAAGGTTTGTAGTACAAGGGTGAAGGCACAAATGTAGTGAGCCTCAGAAAGACCATGAGAATGCTCACCATCCCCAGCACTAGCATTGTGTTAAATGAAACTGCCATCTGAATTTAGTCTGGTGAACACGGTGGTGAACATGGAAAAACAACCCAAAAATGCAAACTGACCACAAGAAAATAATTCCTATCTGACTCTGGTCATGACTGCCAGTCCTCTTGGATATGTGGTTTGGGTAAATCCCGTGTGTATGTAACTTCTTAAATATATGTACCCATCTAAGAAAGCTTGTAAGAGGAATAAGAATTCTTATCACAAGGAACTGTTTTATCAAGTTATAAAATTATATACAATAATATAG
>NW_010259861.1:20000-25512 GCF_000690775.1 Eurypyga helias
AATATAATAATATTTAATGAAATATAATTTATTAGTCTTAATCTTGAAATAATATAGTTTTTTTGCTGCTTTCATTGCTCTATCTGGAAGCCTTTTCCTGAACTTGTTGTAAAGATGTATTTATATCTGATTTATTACTGTTTGATCTTGTGCTGATAATATTGCTCAATTTAATTCTCTGTAATCACTCTAATCATCTTTCTTTGCAGTTATTACAATTAAAGTCAATCTTCACTGAAACTGGTTGACCAGAACTATACACAGTGTTCCTAATTGGGCCTTTTGTTTCCTCTCACAACAAACGTATCTCCTCATGCATTTGTGAATTCATTAGCCCTTTCATAGCTTCAGCAATCATTGTTCAAAGCTATCTTCCAACAGACTACTTCCAGTAGACTACATCTTCGAATATACCTACTTTTTTTTTTTTTTTTCACTTTTCAACCTATGTGATCATAATTAATGAGCCAGGAGTTCTTAACAGATGTTCCTCAATGCATGAATCTGCTCTTTCTACTATTAAATTATATCTCATTCTATCAGTCAAATCAATGCAGGAATTGAATGCTTTTAGAAGATGATATGGTCTTTGTAATAATGACAATGCTGCACAACTTTTATTGTCTGGTATTTTAATCTATATTTTTCCTTAAGGTCTTTAAATAACTTATTAAATGGGACTGATAAGACACCTAGTAAACTCTTCTCATTCCATGGCTACCTAGTCAGTATAAGCTGTTGTTGATCCCTCTAGCCACATCCTTATCTACTTTAGGAACGCTGTATTAGCACCTGTCTTCTTCACCTTTACCAAACCTTTTTGGCTGAGATATTGTATCAAATGCCTTATTTAAATCTCACATAGATAATATTCTACTGTCTAATGAAGCAGATAACTTTAAAAGAGATAGATTAGTTTGAGATAATTTACTGTTGCTAAAGACACTTTATAATTTATACTGCTTTCTATTTATCTCTCTGTCCTTAATTCATTCTTTAAACACTATTCAAGGTTGTCTGGTTGTTGTAAGGTTTAGGTTTTTTTATTGTGTTAGTTTAAGTCTAGTGGTTCCAGAATTGGTCTTTGTTCCCATTCTTTTGAATATAGTTTCAATATTTACTGTTGTTCAGTCATAAGGTATCTTCTTCAAAGATCCTAGCAGTTGGAATTGCAATTTCATTTGACAGTTTCATATTTCTATATTCCAACATGGAGATTATTCAGCCCATCTTAATTTTGCTTTATGAGGTAATAAGGATGTTAACATTTATTTCTCTCTCAGGTGTCATAATTTCTGATGCTTTATCTTCATTTTTACTCCTTACTCCATGAATGTCTTCATCATAAACTTTATGGAAAATGAAGGCAAAATATGCATTTAAAATGTGGATCAGATCTAGATTAACATTAACCTCTATTTGATCAAATCTCTATTAAAATATATATTCTCTACTTACAGCACTGCACTTTGTTTGTTCCCCATGCTTCTTTATTTTTATCATTTATAAAGAATTTTTGCTGAGCATTTGAATGGTAAACGTGAAGTTTAGCTCAAGAAATGTCAGACATTCTCCTTCTTTCTACATCCTCTAACTTCTGAGGAACAGTACTATGACTTGATTCTTCATAGATTTTCATGTGTACAAAAGCAGCTGATTGGCTCAAGGAAGCTCATAAAATTTTTTTATTAGCCTTTTTTCCTTGCTTGCAATATGAACTCCAAATAGCTTCTGCCCTTTGATTTAAAATAATTCCTTACTTCCTATTTTTTAGAAGCTCTGCATTCCTGAATTCACTCTGTATGGTTTCTTTAGTTCCTTTCTAGAATTCCAGACATTAATTATAGGCAGACCTATTGTCTGTCTTGCAGTTTGATAAAGACACATTCAGCTCAATCAGATATTATTTTCTATGAAAAGCTGTTCTATACGATCTTGTTTCTTGATAAACCTATGTCCAAAGCAGCATTAATTTTCATTGGTTCACTGGGTCTTTATTAAAGAAATCTGTCTTAGACCAAGTGCAAGGCTGTGTAAGGATTCAGTTCTTAGCGATGGCATTTATACTGCATCCAAGTTTGGGAGATTAGTCTCCCACATTCACACAAGCATTACTCTCTATTTCTCATTATCTTATAGGGTTTTTTTTTCATATTCTATGCCAAGCTTAGTGATTCTGTGACGGTACTACAAATGTCCATCTTCTAGGTCTTTGTGTTGTTTTCACTACAGGATAAGTTGTCAGTCTGTGGTCCACAGGCCCAGGGAGTTCCAGTGTCTACTTAGTAGTTTAGGGTCAGTAGAAGTTAATTAAGAAAGGTAAGTTTAGTGTCAATAGGCCTAAGGATCTATGTTGTCTATAAACAGCTTCATGCCTCCCTATTAATTGTCATACATTTCTATATCATGCAGAGCTGCCCAATGACCTCCAGTCTTATTTCTGTCCTTCTTGAATAACTGAAAGGTTTAGCTCTTTTATTAAAACCATAAATCATTTTTCTACCTGTTTCCATTCCTGCAATATTGTTACATTATATGCTTGATGTTAAGCTTGCTAGAACTAGTTGAACATGTTTTACTCAAAAAGTAAATCAGTGGAGAATGGACAACTTTTTTCTTTTTGATATCAAATTAAGAAATGTTTGGGGTGTTCTTTTTTTTTAAAATTTTTTTTTTTTTGGAAGCTTTCATAATTTTGTCCAATACTTCAAAATATGGGTTGGAATCAAGATATTATGATATTAAAACTTGAGTGTTTTGGTTTGTTTTGGTTTTTTTTTCTTTTTTTTTTTTCTCCTCAGAACCATAAAATATTTAAAATGAAAGTTGATCTAATGTAAATGATTTTGTGTTGGGCAATACATTTCTGAAGTAGCTTTTGAGCAAACTCTCCTTCAGAAGTAGTTCTTTGCTTCATTAACTGAAGAATAACAAGTGAACTGACATTAAAGGTTTCTGACATTAATGTAAGTCAGTCCTTTTTGAGGAGAAGAAAATAACAAAAATACAAAAGGCTACAAAGCATCAAAGTCTTCTCTGTGACAACTGTGCTTTTAAAGTTCAGGAAACAATAACAGAGCTAGATGAGGTTAGAAAATTATAATAATTAACAGGAAAAAAGAAGAAGCAACAATCCCTCAAGCAGCCAGAACTAATTAGTGAAGACATTTTAAAATCCTGTTGGATTTAGAGTAAATATCACTTCCTTTCCCCACAAGAAGTGAGAAAATTTCACCTGCCGAACTTTATTAGGATTATCAGGAGTATATTGATGTTGAGCCATCAGGCAGAACTGCAATAACTCTCAGTACACTGGTCAGCAATTACTGCCAGCATCCAAGTATGACAAGGTGAGTAGAGGGAACTGACTCTTTCAGTGGATATTTGCTTTCCATGTGATTTGCTACCCTTGGTGCTATAGAGCAACCTGTTCTCAGAATTTCACATAGTGTTCCAAAGGCACCTTGTGGCTCTCCACAAGGACAAACAATTTCACCCCAAAATAAAACAATGAATGGAACTTGGTGGAAAACACAGTTTTGTTGCTGTCTGATGCACCCTCAAATAGATTCTTAAACATAGAATAATCAATAGGATTCTCAGGAAATGGAAGATTTAAAAAAATAAATGTTCCTCATAATATTTTAATAGTATGATATTAATACTTACATATACTCCTATTGCGCAACTGACTTCACTAGTGCTATTTTAAAGCTAACATTCAAAAAACTACTATTTTAGATTCATGGATGAACTTATTATTATCTAGTTCTTGCTCTCTCTGTAAGATCCAGGTGTTTCACTTTTTCTGTCTGGAACTATAAATGACTTAATTGTATTTTGCAAAAGATTTGCTCAAGAAATGAAAGATTACTGGCCATGAGCCCAGATGAGTTATTCCACCTTTTTCCTTGCAGATTTTAATCTTGGTATAATGTATAACTTGAATATTAGTCTTAGGTGCTTGATCAGCAGAAATACTAATGCACAGCACTAATAATTCAGCTTTGTGAGTTATTCTGTAGTCTAGAGAGCCAAAGCTTGAAAGGGTTACTTATATTTAGATTTTTGCAAAACTGAAAATAACATCCTTTATTTATATGTGGGAAAATGGTGTGCAAAAAGTTATAAATTGTCATGTGATACATTTGAGTCTTACCTAAAATTCAAATGTCTTATCCTGATTTTATTAACAAGAGACAATATTTCCTTATTTGTCATGACTAGCCATTTTAGGATGCCATTTGTATAAAATCTAGTATAATAGCTGTAAAAAGTAAATGTTGTTTGCACAAGGAATTTGTGAATTGATATCAGAGTGGACATGTATGGAAACGACCATATTCCAAAGTTTTCTTTAAAAATAAAAGTGAATACATGGATTCAAAGCAATATGTAGAATATCTGGATGAAATTTTCAAAAATGCCATATGACGGTTCACATTGAAAATAACATTAGCTGTTAGCTATTGTAATATTGCTTATTAGAGTTAGCAATTAGCTACAAGATGTTCATCAATATGAGAGATTTGTTCTGAAATTGCTTACCTGTTTTAGGGAAGTAATTTATTGTGCTATTGATTGCTCTGCAATTTGAACAAAAAGGAGCCAAAGACTAAAAGCTGAGCTGGTCTGCAGTAGAAATAATTTATCAGAAAATACTTGAAGATGATGAGGTGAGTCACATCTTGACATTTTGACAGTTGGCAGATTAAATAATTTAACATGGCTGTCTGGCTTGCAGAAAACTTTGTTTTCTGAGTTCATTGATACCAGTTGGTTTACTCATGAGGAGCAGGAGACCTCATGTTAGTAAGTTCACTGCTTGTTCTAGGTGTTTACAGGTTGGTGGGTTTTTTTTGTCGTTGTTGTTGTTTGGTGGTTTTTTTTATGTTCACGATTATGTGTTGACGTGCGTGGCTTATTGCTGGAACAATAGTATCTAGGATAAGAAACATGGTTCAGTAACTTGTCTTCTAAAGAAAACATGTTTTAAGAACCGGCATTCACATAAGGTTCAGTTCAAAGCTTAAAAGTGGTCAGAAATGGAACTATCACTCCAGATCCTAATAACTATCTTTGCACAGTGTCAGGAGAGGTATTTCATATATATGTGGTATTTTATAGGCCCTTAAATGAGACTGAAATATGTTAATGAGAGAGCTTGTGTTTCTCTTGAATTTATTTTTGGGAAGAAGAGAGAAATGTGGCTTTTCCAGCATGTTTTTTCTCTTAGCAACTGCTATCTCTCTCTAGGTATCCCATGATGAGACCTTTATGTCCATGCATGTTGAAAGAGATTAAATAGCTCCAGCATACTTGTGTGAAAAATGTGTCCTTCAGAGTCAATTATAATTAAAGCTGGGGTAAATAGTGTGAAGTGTTTTGAACTGTTAAATGAATGTTTTGAACAAGCTTTCTCCTTCTTTTCACCTCTCCTTCCTTTCTAGACAGTCTGACAATCCTAAACGTCCACAGAATACAAGCCCCAAGGTTTCATGCGCTATGGGAA
>NW_010259861.1:25531-37201 GCF_000690775.1 Eurypyga helias
CAGTCATTAGATATGCCTGTAAACTCATCCAGTTGGGAGAGTATGCAAACATCCTGCAACACAGCTGACCAGCTGGGGCTAAACACAGCTCGGATTTTGACTATTTCAGTTAAACAAGATTAATATTCTATTAGAGCTCATTCAAATCTGAGTATTAAATTCAAACAAATGGTAGCCTGCTGGCAGTTTGTCCTGAGCACCCACTCTATCAGAATCATCCTGTGAGAATTATTCAGTGAGCTCTTTACAAAGTACAGGAATGTTCAAAGCTTTCCTGCCCTTTACTACAAGATAGCCCAACCTTCCGGCTTCATCTGATAATGCTGCGCTCTTAGTGTGATGCAGATATACATAGCTCTGAAATTATTTTATGCCCATATTGCAACACTTGTATATTTCAGACCAACTCCAGAGAAGGATTTGTGAAACATTTGAAGCAGCATTTTGCAATTCACTGTTGGATCCTACTAGAGTGTGTGACAGCCTCAAAATAACTTTTTCAGTGCCGAGAGCTGCTTGCTTTTTCGTTCAGCTGGAGCTTCTCCAGAATGTCTACTACTTCTATGGCAACTGGGAAATACACTTGGAAAATATTCAACAAACTGCAGACTGTTGTTGTTTTTTTCTGCCAAAAAAATCAAGATCTGTTGAAACCCTGACAGCTGTACCTTGTCATGGAGAAGGTAAGAAGAAAAAACAAATTACCATTAATCTTGATAGTACATTACTGTCTAATGATTAGTTACGTTTTATACATCAGTTTTTACCACCTAGATGTTGCTGTTATAGTTTCCCTGAGCAACCACCAGGAGTTCTTTTCTCTTTGCAAATCAGTCTTGAAGCTTCATATCTTGTCTTTTGGTCCAAAATTACTATTGAATGTTTTAGAAATATAAGGGTATCTGTCTAAATTAAGAAAAAACCCAAACCAACTAAACAAAAAACCCACAAAAAAATGACAGTATGAGGCCATTTTGAAAATAATATTGGACCTGAAATAACTAGGAAAATGGTTGATAACAAATGACTGGTTCACTACAGCGAAAATGGCCTTGCAATGTCTAGCTGTTTTATGTCTATCAATGTCACTGTTAGCTTTCATACATTCACATGGTGTCTGAGTGCAATTCATTAGCATTTGGAGTTACCGTTTCTAAATACTGTTCTTTTCTATAAAAGTTCATTGGGAAATTTTCCTTTGACATAGTAGCTTCATGGCATATACATATGGCATATACATGGCATATGATTTTTTTTCTGCAGCTATAGAAATTGAACCAATGTCATGATCCATATGGATAAAAAACTGAATTCATGCTATGTTCCTGGTTCTCTGAAGTACACTGACTCACAGAGCAAGTGTTACTCTGAAATACTGGCCTGTCTTTGGAGTGAATGACAGTAATTTGAGTAAAAAATGTCATGCTGAGTAACTGTATTTGCTTATCAGAAATGCAAGTATGAGGTAAGTGAACACTACTGTCATTTCTGCTGGATTAGGGAAAGCTATTGTAGGAAAAGGGTTGTGTGAGCCCTATACGTTTAGGGTCTAGATCTAGCAAAGCTCAGCCTTTGTCTTATTTAAAATATAATTTTCCATTTGACTTCTTTGCTGCTGCCTTCTTTTCACTTATTCTTGGCTCTGCAGTTCTGCTCTTCCCTTGTGCCAGCCTTGGTGCCTGTCAGACATTTATGGGAGCCAACTAAGTTCCATAAACCAGCAGAAAGCCCTCTATGCCCCATTTTTTCTTTTTGGAGCTAGTTTTCTGCTAGATTAATGCTTTTAATTCTCTTACATGGAAGGCCTAACAAATGCCAAGGCTGATACAAGTGCACAGCAGTTGCAGGGGTGCACAGGGAGGAAGCAGCGGGATCAGTGCCAACTGGAGTTAGTGAGCTTCTGGTTATTAGTATCATCCAGTTCTATGTTGTGTGGTATTTGTTGTTGTTTGGTTTTTTTGTTTGTTTGTTTTTGAGAAGCAAGAGTAAGAAAGTCTCCTTAAGTGTGTCCAGTAGCCCAAGAACAGCTAAACACCTCTAATGGTTGGCAGCAGCGCCATTCCTCCAAAGTCAGGGAATAAATATAAATACTTTAAAACAGGTTTTTTGTCTAGTTCTCACTCCTCAGCTCTGAAGGCACTGAACTGTTGCCAACTCAATGAATTTGAGAAATGGTCTTATAAAATAGACTAACTTTTCCAATGAATGTCTAAGTATCTGATAGTACAGCTGAGGCAGTTTCAGTTGAGTTCAGTCCTCAAAAGAATGTATAATACAGTGGTGTGCAAATAGGTCTGTTAACTTTGATGTAGAAGGTAGCCCCAGGAGGAAAAGTTGATAATAATGCCTAGTATTAAGATATATTGGTAAACAGATAATCCTGCAATTGAAATTCCTCTTCACAATAGCAATACTATCTATGTCAGAATATAATGACCTCATACTTTTGACCCAAAGAGTCAGTTTTAGGGAGGCTTATGAGTTCTTCCCAAGAGGGGAATGAACTGATAATGAAATCATATAACTGTCACATATCCTGACCATTTCAAAGAAAGAAAACTCTGTTCCCCTGAACACAGTGGGAACCACACAGTGAAAAATAATTTCCTTTTTCACAGTTCAGAGCATCTTTCCAGCTGGTACTTTATCCAAATTTTTTCCTACCTATGTGGCATTTGAATGTTATGACTTTCTTGTTGCTTCTTTTCTTTGTAGCTGTCTGGTGTGTCTTCTGTGTCTCATGTTTTAAGAAGTAGAGAGCACTGCTTTGTTTTCTAGACTGCTCATCCAGAAAGTTATTGTGAGCTGAATTATCTTTTGCAGATAGAAAGTGAACCTGGCTCAGTAGCTGAAAAAACAGAGACTCAGTGCAGTCACAGTTCACTTTCGGGGAAGGTAAGAAGTTGAGCAAAGCCTTGGTCACAGTCTTGCTGGTAGCTTAGGAACATACGAATTCTAAGTGTCTGATAAGGAAAGCAGAGGTCCAAAGTCCTCAGCAGCCTGCCTGAAGACACTAAAATATGAATACTGTTCTCCTAATGGAAGTGAAGTGTCTGTCATTTCAAGTTCCCAGTGGAAAAATCACAGTTTCTCTGGTATTTTTAATGCTATGAAAAACATAGATTTCATGAGAAGGATTTTTTTTATCAACATACCATGCAGATTGGGTATTCCTAGCTAGCAATAATAGTATTCAAGAATGCTATCACAAAGTGGTCACAGTTAAATCACAGCCATCAGTCTTGCCTCATGTGTAGTCCTCATGTCATGGAGGCTGTTTTCCTCCCTGTTCAGTCTGCTTTGTATTTCTTCTTCTCTCTAGGACAGGATTTGAACTGAGTTACAGCCATGTCTTCCATTTTTCCTGGTCACTAAAAAGGGACAAACTGAATGACTAATAAATAAGCTTAATGTCACATGCAGAATAGATGCAGCTCCGATGTAGTGACAGCACTGAGTTGTCTTGTACTTGTCCCAGTATAATGATTGTGTCCTGGAAAAACAAGTTGGGTCTCTGAAAATTGCTGCAGGTTCTTGCCTGTTCCCAGCATGTTGTAGATAGGATGAAAATGTTAGAGATCCTTTGTTGACTGTCTTGGGATTTCATAAGCAGGTAAAAGAGGATGGGTTTGAATGGAGTAGCTGAGACATTTCAGAATGTCCTTTCTAGTAATTCTGCTCTTGATCAGTTTCCAGTAACCTCTGAATAGCCTCTGTGACAGTTTTAGGGAAGATCCTGCATAATTGGTGAAGCATGCCTAATGAGAATGGTGTATCAATGCAGTCTTTTCTCATTTTGTTTTGTAGGAGCTTTGAGGATCACTCTCATTCTAAACAGACTCTTTGGAGAGCTTAACCACTAAGCCCTTTGAAAGTCTCTGCTGGACACATACAAGTGACAGGTTTTTTTCTTGTCTGCAGAACCTGGCCAAATCGGTATGTACTCAAGTCTTTCAAGAGGTAGAGAGTGGTGAATGGTGACTCCCTAGCAAATTTGAAGCTCCTTGTTTAAATTTAAGAAGCACTAGGATTTATTAGTGCAACAGCCAAACTAATACACTTTTTAGGTGGACCTGCCTCCTCATCCCCCAAGCTCTCTCAAGTGTTTACAAAGTTTGTTTACCTACATTGAAACAGGATTGCTGAATATTAAAACCAAAACCCCCCCAAATACATCAGTCTGTGCAGAAACGCAGCTAAAATTTCACACAAAATGATAATGCCAATGAAAGTTATGAAAATAAAGACAGGCAGGGCACTTAGCTGTCCTTATGCCTCCTGTGCCACCTGTGAGGAGCTTCATTCTGCAGGAACCAGTACAAATTCGAACTGATGCATGCAGATGGTGGAAGGAACTGCTTTTCAGTCTGGTCCCTTCTACTGTCACAATTCTCAGCATGCTTTGTTAGCCTTGTACTGCCAAGTTATTTTCTTTTGATACAGACAAATCAAAAAATCCAGGATCTAAACCCCAAGTAGTCTAGAGACTGAATATTTTTCTTTCCAAATGTTTGTAACTTCCAAATAGTTTTGGGACTACAGCATTTATTACAGGGACTTTTATAACAGATGGCAGAGAACTGAGGGAAGATTTTGATCCAGATATTCCTTCCTGTTGAAATAATTTAGGCTTCTCCCTTACTTTTGGCAGTTGTTAAATAAACCATGATAAGATCCAGCTCTCTAACTCACGAGATCCCAAGATCTGCTTGTTTGTTGATGCACCACAAGAAGTGTCAGCAACAACTGTGGAGATTTTGGCAGCGTTAACGGCTCTGTACCAGGCCAAGAGTATGAGACTACTAGGGTCTGCTACTTTTCCTCCTACCTTAGGTCTAAAAGCAGGTTTCTAAACCCTGTACCACACTATGCCCAAACTGAAAACCTCAATCTCATGGCCGTTGATACAGCCTTTGTGTCACAAAACCCATCATCTCTACTGCCATCTCTTTAACCCTTCTGTCTGTTCTGCTTGGCTTGACTGTGGGGTAAACCCTGCTCTCAGGTGGCTCCAGATGTGCAGAGGCATCACCTCTGGGGTGAATCACCTCATAGTGACATTAGGCACTGCAGCCACAAAGCACTTGGAAGTGGTATGCATATGCAGTGTGGGAATCTCTACTGTAAGCAAAACTCTCAACAGCAATTATTTCACATTGATGTAAACCAAATTTAGCTTAGCCTGTGTAAAAATTCATAGGTAAAGATGGGAAATATTTGTTACATGCAGAATGAATGCATGACAGCAATAAATATTAAATGTGGCTAGAGTTGCTTCATAGCTTTGTGTTTAAATAGTTTTCTCAATGCAACTTTTCAACCCTCAAAATGCCAGCAAGCATTTAAGTGGAGCAATACGGGGAAAAAAAAAAAAACAAAAACAACAGAGGTGTAGTTGAAATATTTTTTCTTCCTTTTTTTAATGACTAAGACCAAAGATGAGAGCTGGGTATATACTGGTTTTGTACTGTCATCGTAGATGTAGTTTTATTGTTGAGACTTTTTTATCAATTCTTTACAGTTATGTACTAAAATATATGTGCCTATATTTACCACAGTTTTTTATTGTCTTTGAAAGAGATCCCTGTATTGCAGGAAGTCACAGCCTGCTGGCTTAGTTACAATGTTCTCAGCAGTACAAGAACCTGCATATTTAACTGACTGTTAACTCATATCTATTTTCCATAAAGTGTTGATTGACTTCGTTGCCTGCTTAAAAAACTTGAGATTAATCTACTTTTCAGGAAACTTAGTACAGGATATCTGCATTTTGCACAGATGAAGTAGGAAAGGTTTTAGACAAGGATAAGAAAGGGAATATCTGAATTGCCTCTAGGTGGCAGTGAGTCATTATTTCTTGGCATCCACTAAACTTGTTTCAGTGTCCCTGCAGAGGCTTTCTTAGTCACAGCCTGAGCTATGTTCAGTTTTCAAACCATCTTGGATACATCCTGAAATCCTAAGCACAGTATTGCGATAGCATACACATGGTTGCAAATCGGTTAGTCCTGGAAATACAAACAAATGTACCATGTGGCACGCGTGTTGTGAATCAGCAGGTCTCTGATGCGTGCTTCCGAGTGACCAGAGGATGCACGGCCAGCCCAGCTTGTGCCCAGTGACTGTTGCACCCCCCACCTGCGCACTCACCCAGAGCTGAAAGGCTGTGTAGCACACACACGGTTAGTTTAAACACTCTGGATGTACTCTGGACTGCATGTTTGTGTGAACTGTGATCACTGATAACATTGGTGGGTCCATTGCAGATCCTCCTTTCCCCAGAAACCAGTGGCTTCAAACTGGGATTTCTTTACATGTCTGCATCTTTTGCATGCTGATGTAGCTGTACACCAGCAGAAATTTCTTTCAAGGTGTTTGTACAGCTGTTTGGGCTCAGTGCGATGATGGTATGTGTGATTTCTCTTCAGCTCAATGACTGCTTCTATCACTTGAGTATGAGCAATGAACCACACTAAATGCTGCTAATAAAGAGTTTACAGGTCTGCAAGTAAGTCCTTGCTGGCTGACAGTATTAATTGTAATGCTGGGGAGATGGAAATTGGCTCTGCAATTGTAATTGAGGCTCTGATTTAAAAATGTGTTTAAATCCATTATTTTTAGCATGAGCTTGTGTTGACTGCATTTTAGCGGTGTAGTCACTGACTTTCTTACATCTCATTTGGGTAATGTTTTCACTATAAGCATCCTTAACTCCAACTTAGGAAAGGGCTTTTTTGTGCACACACAAAGAAAAGCATGTCTTTAAATGCTTTACAGATTGGGATGTATATATCACCAATGCTGATACTGTGGGTAATGAACAAGAAGCACAATTTTGAGCTGTATGAGTTCCACAATTTTCTCCAGAAAAAGGTTAAAGAAATGTCCTCATCATGAGGAAAGCACATGTGCTGAATAGCATCAGTTTCCTATTCTGGAAAATCATGCAAATGAAGGGGTTTTTTTTAAACACACAACACACTTTAACTTTGTTCTGCATGACTAGGACTAACAAATACCCCTAATAGCTCATCAGTAAAAGGGTAGTGTTAGAATCATGGTGGGTTTCAGTAGCCTGAGGGTTGAATGTGTCCGTAGAAATGTTTTGTGGATTGTGTCATACAAAGTAAAATATGGAATGAGTACACAATTTTAAACTGACTGAGAAGCAAATGATATATTTGGTAGAGGTTTCCAATACAATGTATTTTGGCATTAAAATGTAAAATTACTATGAATACATCTCTCTTAGAAAACACTTTTGTGATCAAAGACTTAGCAGCTTGATGGATGTGAATGAATAAGTCTCATAAACTGAGATACTGCAACTGGGATTGCTGCATTAATAGGAATGAGATTATCATAGTGTTAAATCATACAACTATACATTTAAAAGTATGTATTGGGAATAAATGCATATTGTGTTATATGTCTTTGTCTTCTGCTCTCAGTCCAGCACTATCACACTACATCACAAATATGAGCATTGGTAGGTTCTGACAGTCTCACACAAGAAGCACTTTTCGGAGGCAGGTTTAATAAATAGTTACAAAATTGCCATTACTTTAATGAACTACCATGGTTCTTGTTCCTGATACTAATGGAAAAAAGTAGGAGCTGGCACAGTTTTTTTACCAAAGGTGATGTACAAAATAATATTAATGGAAGGTTTCTGATAGAAGCCAGTGTTTCACTGAAACTTCAATTTGAAATTAATTTTATCCATCTTTTAAGGTAATTACCATTTTCAGGACATACTGTAATTTCATATTCACACTCTGATTTCATAAGGTTGTGTCTGGCTAGACACAATTTTTCGAAGACTGAGCAAACACTATTAAAGAGGTATCCCAAATGCTGCCTTCCCTAAATGTAAATTTTGTAAATTAAGCCCTCTGAAATTACCAACAGAAACAAGTATAGCTGTCTCCTTTACCCTTTTCTCACATACTTATGCAGAAAATTGAGAAAATATGCAGATACTTATAGACCATCACTTTGATACATACTCAAAGACAACAGTTTCAGAAAAGTTTAGGTGATAAGCTGGGTTCCATTATAAACCTACTGTGATTTGAAGATGTTTCATATTTCGCTATGAAGGGCATTGCACTGAAAGAAAATCGATTATAGAATTATATTTAAGTTCTTCAAGAAATTTCTGTAAAACCTGCTTGTTTTTATTAGTATTAGATTATTTTGCACAATTCTGAATATCTTACATTTCTGTCTCAAAGTATGAAGTATAATGCTGGTTTGTTGTGTGGGAGATTTTCAGAGGACGATGACAGTGGCTTTGTGGGAGCTCTGTGTATGCTGTCAGCTGATGTTCTTGAGAGAGCCAGAGTCCTGCAAGTCTCCCTACATGGAGATTAGTTACAGGCTGAAGCCAAAGTTTCCTTATGGAAATACTTCTAACAAGAGTCTAATGTCACCTAAAACTGTTCATTAGCTCACACTCATGGTTGTTTTCTTAATGTGACTTTATTCTGGAGTCGGCTGTGTCTGTGCCCAACCTATTCAACATCATGTGTGCTCATGAGCTTGGACATTCTTCATGTTGTTCCTCAGCATAATAAACGGTAACACTGCAGCAAGTGTTACTGAAGTATTATATGCTTCTTTAAAGATAGGTGAACTGATTTAACAGAAGAAAAAAATCCCCTGTACATTTAAGCTAAGGTTGTGAAAATGATTTAAATGAGAACCCTCTGAGAAATCCCTTTCCACTTAATGGGATTGTCAACCAAAGTTGATGAAATGCTTGTCAATGCTGCTTTAATTTAAGTGTCTACTGATCTTCTTAGTTATTTTGATCTTTCCTTGTATACACTTGTATGCCCATCAACAGGCAGGTAGTGAAAAATTAAGATACTGGAGTGCTGGTTAAAAAGTTTTTAATTACATGTCTTCAGAATATGCTGTTTCAAGGATAGGTGTTAATTCTGATAACATTTGAGTATTTCTGAGATTTCAGAGTTCTTTTGTTACTTTTGAACTGACAGAAAGAAAGAGAATGGGAAGTAAAGCAGTGCTAAGTAAAAACAAAGGAGCCCTCAAATGTGAATTCTTCTCTTTGGACTACGGACCCTGGGGCATCCTGCAATAACATTTGAAAAGCTTTGGTTTTGTCCCAGTAAAGGACAAAAATATATTTCAGAACTTAAGCTGACATGTAATGTAATTGTCTACTTAATGCTAGCTTTAGATTTTTTTTTTTAACTTAAATTTGAGTGTGCATTTTGATATTATTCCCTTCTCTGAGAATTCAGCAAAACTGATGACTGATGGGTGATTCCTACCTGGATGAACATTCAGTGATGAACTATTCAAATGATTCTACAGGAAGTCTGTGTTCCTGACCTTTCATCCTTTCACTGCTTGTTGGTCCTCACTTATTATCAAGGCTTAAGTGCGTGAGTAAAATCACCTGCTTTGTGTTACTTTTTTATTTGGTACGTCTCAGACTGACAAATGTGGTTGGTGTTTTTTTTTGGTTTTTTTTTTTTTTTTTCCCTAAATAAAACTAAGGAGATCGTTCTGACTTAGATAAATTTAAATTCCTTTTGGGGTTTGAGGATGAGCAATGTGGCATCAGCTTCTGTATTTCCAGGCAAAAAGGTGTTCTTATTTTCTTTCTAGCTAGAAAGAGCCTGCATTCAACTTTCTGTGAAGGAGTGTTCACTCTTCCAAATTAATCCAAGTGGAGCAGATCTTACAGAATCAAATTGAGTTGTAGGATTTTGACACTTATTTAATCTAAATCAGGATCTCAGGTATGTTCTCAACTTCTAATGTATAGTCTAAAATCAATGCTGTTATAAGAACAGTCTTCTCACCTTTTTTCTGTTCATTATACACTGAATAACTTACCAGTGAAATAGCTTAATTATATATGTAATCATTCACTTTCTACTCTATCACCTTAATATGAGAATCAAAAACATATTTCATGGTATGTGATAAGCAGGTAACGGTAGCATTCTCAAGGTCATTCGCGTTTACTGTGTCTATGTGACAGAGCTTACTGGTGGCCAGTCACTACAGCACACCCAGATAACCAACAGATTTGCATCTGGTTATTGCCTCGCTGTGCGTATCCTGCTTTGGGTTACAGCTGAGGCACAAATGGGTCCCTTCTGGATTTGTGAAGGAGAACAGCTTTACCACATAAACCAAATCTATCTTCCTACTAGTAGCTAACAAAGGAACAACTCTGCAAAGATTGTCTCAAGTGAATGTAGCATTTTGATTTGACTATTTGAATTGCTAATAATGTTCCTTCAAAAGTATCTGTGCATGTTAACTTCCTAGCTACCACCCTGGGCATCTACCTATGCTACAGCTGGTTATTTGTAAGGAAATTCTCCCATGAATAAATTACCATAAGCATTATTATTACAGAAAGGAGAATACAACCCTTACATTCTCCTTCAACATTTATGTTCTGCTTTGAATCTTGAAACTGACATTCTAAAATCAGGGTGAGAGTCCAGGTAAGAATCTGGAATGAGAGCTAGGTTAATTAGCATTTCTTAGCTTCTGTAGTTTCTAAGAATCCAGCTGACATGAAGCTGGATGTGCAATAAACACAGAGAAAAGCTCTGGAATCCATCTGTTGTAAAATGATTTTAAAAGAATTAAATGTTTTATGCCAGTGATTTTTTTTGTTACTAGTTGATCTACGATACCTGGACATGTAGGATTTTGGCCTATAACCTCATGGTGGTGCAGTTTATAAGCCTGACAAGCTTATTTAAAACCTGTCATATCTCACATTTAATTGAAATATATTTAAAATTGTGTGTGTTTCAGGTACATCTGCTATCACAAGAGGCTGAGGAGCAGAATAAATTAGCCCTTACTGAGCATAGTGCTGACAAGCTAGACTGATCATTTAAAAATTAGTTAAGGCATTTCTACATTGCAGAAAAATTGCCAAAGCTTACTGAGAAGGAATTAAAGCCTGTCTTTCCCCCTTCCTCCTCCTTTTCATTGGCAACAGCTACTTTAGTAGCTCTCACTCAGTCTTATTATTGTGCAGTTCCCCTCCTGCCTCCCCTGCGCCTGCACCTCCCCCTGACTTGGGCTGTCTCAGTCCTGGATATTCCCTTGGTCTCATTTTGCAGTCCTTATGTGTGTGGTTGTTTTTTTTTTTTTTGGGGGGGGGGTTTTTTGATACCTTGCTTAATGAATGAGATTAATGCAATCTCAAGTTACCTGCATAAGCATAGGGTGGATATTTCTCACTGGGATTTCCAGAGTAGCTCGAAGTGTTGCATGTCCAGCTTTCATGGGCCTTTATACCAACACTCCCATACATACAGACTCCTTTGGAAATGCCACCGGGAATTCAGATGCTCACCTAACATATGTAGTCAACACATCCCTGTTCCTCACTGACAAACAGTGCAGCCCATATCAGACTTCTCTAGTGGTAAAGGAGTTCCCACCCAAACACCTTCCCGCCTGCCTCAGTCTGATGGTCCCTTAATCCTGCTGTTGCAGTTCTGTGTGGAGTCAGGCTCCAGAGCAATCTGATTTAAACATCAGCAAACAAGCCACACCATTAAGTCGTTTTGCTGCATAATGGCAGGTGCATGACTCGGGCCTGGAGAGAGCAGGTGTTTTCTTAAAATTGCTTTAGACTTAGAATCATAGAATGGTTAG
>NW_010259862.1:0-76745 GCF_000690775.1 Eurypyga helias
ATGATTCTATGATTCTATGACATCCCTATGCAATGTTCTTCCTGAAGGGAAGTGGGAGGGGTGTGCGGGATCTGTCCGTGTGTCCAAGCTGGTGGCTGCAAGGCTGTTTCTGTGCTGTTGGGGAGGTGGCAGTGACCATGCACAGAGCATCACTGCACCAGAGGAGTTTCTGCGTGGGCAGTTTCAGTGCAGCTTGGGCAGCCAGCTGAGGAGCTGGGGCTGCAGCTACAGCACAGCCCAATCATGGACAACCTACAAGGAGCACAGATCCACTTACAGCTGCGCGGGATGAAAATCCCACAGGCTGGAGGATAACGGGGGATCCCCCAAGACAGGGTGTTTTGCAGCTGGGAAACTGGTTAATGCCATTCCCAGTCTCGGAGGGACACAGGGGCCTCAGCCCTGGATCCGGTGCCTGGGTTCTTTCGTGTAACAAAAACACCCCACGCAGCTTCAGCCCATTTCCAGCCTGCGAAGCTGTAATGAATCTGCAAGTTGCTGATTGCCTTTATGAGGTGCTAAACACTGATGGCTGCCTGATAGCAGGGAGAAGAGTGTCAGCTCTTGGCCAGATCAGGTCTACAGTGAGTTGTTCTGTAGAAAAAATGACTTTCCTGTATGAAGGCATCACTTATATACTGAATATATATAACAAAACCTGGAAAGCCTCTAGTCACTCATTTTAGCTGCTAAAATGCCTTTAGGCCAAAAATGAAAGGGGTTATGGACATGTCATATGGGGGTCATCAGTGAAAAATATACCCAACTTTTGTTATTCTTAAGTCTAAATCAAAAACCTCTTTTCACAATCCACTAAGGGACGATTTTCTAGAGAGTAGAATGTGGTATCAATTATTTCTGTGGGCATCCTTTTTGTTATAAGAAGCGAAGAGGATTGCTTGAGAGTCAATAGCATGACTCCATCTCAGATTACTAAATAATGAAATGCTAAACTTGGCCTAGAGTAAGGACTATTGCTGTCTCAAAGGGACCAGAGGCTTCAATTAAATCAGAGGACAGTGTTCAGTGAATGAGAAAAGGATGCTTAAGGTACGATGACATATTACCGGATTTTACATTTAATTGCAGTGCTTTGTTCTTTTAATAAAAGCACAAGAGCAGTGGATCTCCATTATGGTCATCTGGTGGCATTGTTCACTGTGGACAGTTTATTGTAATTTATTGGCTATGTTTAATCCCTCTATTTCTCATACAAATGAATTCTGTCTGCTTTATTTTAGGAATTTTCTTTGCTTAAAAAAAACCCAAACAAACCACCACACACCTAATAGTTATTTACTCACAAAAGAGCTTTTCCACTGAAATACTCAATAGTGCAAGAAAAAAACAACCCAGCCTAGTATGGAACTGGAATGGAAGCGAGTGCTTCTGTGCAGAGGTGCATAATTCTGCATCACCCAAGCAGGTATTTCCACTTGCAGAGCAACGTGGCTGCGTGGGGGCAGCATCTCTCACATGTTCTGCAACCTCGGGGGTTTTGAAGGGGTGTAAGCTCTCGAGAACTTGGCATGATAAGTTAAGCAAAATACAGGAAACCGTGGTCCTTGCCCCTTCCCCCTGAAATGTCTTTGTTCATTTTGTGTGGCTCTGTGCTGCTGAGGTTTCTTGGGCTGCGCTGGCGCTTGCCATGGGCATGGGGCCCATGCGTGTAGTGGCTCTCTAGATTTCAGGTCCAGGAGAAATTGGTTTAAAAACCCCCTGCCCCCAGGGGTGGGTTTCAGCCTTTCTCCCAGTGCCCTGGGATAACACAGAACACATGGTGGTAGTTTAGCTGGGAAACCACAGGAGCATGTGTATGTGATTATACATATGTGTGTGCACACATGCATGCACGTACGTATTTATAGTTTTATGTTTGCATAGAGTTATACATATTTATTTTAAAATGTAAATTCGTGAGTGTTTTTAAATGGTTGTCAGGCAAATACCTCCTTTCAGGCATCTTTGCTGAGACTTGTCTCAGCCGACCACGCCAGTTGTATGCCATCATGTAAATGATGAAATCGTCACTGACTTAACTGACGTAACCCGATGCTTCACAGCAACACCGCAGTTACTGTCAGCCTGGGGAGGGAGAAGTTCAGGGACCTGAAAAATCTCAGATTCTCATCTATATTTTTAGAGGGTGTGTGGTGTTTGGGTGGTTTTTTTTTTCCTTCTATTTTTCTTTCTGTTAAAAGGTCTGTGTGCAGGAAGGGGACTCTTAAATGGAGCTGAAATACAGTGTGCATCAAGCACAGGCAGGGGAGAGCCTTTCTTCAGCCTTGGTTTTGGGCAAGATCCTCCCTGAAACAGGGTCACAGCGAGCTATTCACTTTCCTGTTTAAACAGGTTGGGTGTCTGCCTTTCGTTTCTGCCTTGTTTCAGCTCGCCTCGTGTCAGAGCCTGTCTCTGGAAACGTGGCAGTTCAGCTGGGACGGTGGGATGAGAAGACTCTCAAAAGTAACGACACAAAACGAATGGCAACCAGCCCTGCTAAAACTGCCACGTGAAGTTTTTAACCGGGGCGGTTTCTGTGCCCAGGGGAAAGTTGTAAGCTGCATTGCCTGCTGGGGAGAAATTTCTCGGTGGTTTTATCTGGAGGGTCTCTTCGGTGGGTTTCTTTTCAATGAGCGTTCAATGCTTTGAACAACCTGCAGTATCTAATTTTTATAGCATCATTTAGCCATGTGACAGCGTCAGAGTAATGAATTCGGGAAGTGTGCGACAAGGACTGTCTGTGCAAGAGGGTCCAGGCAGTACTTAACTCCCTATTGATTGCAGCGAGCAACTGATAAACAAGTGAGTGCCTCCCAACCAGCCTGAGAAGGTGCTGCAGGTCCCAGATGTGTGACGGTTTGGGTGTGGGATCGGGACTCATCTGCAGTCGCAGCCGTCCAGCGCCTGGGAATTGCTTTTGCCTTTACCAGGGCAGTCTCGTGCAAGGGTGATGGTGTCAGAGCTCCCTCCTGGATGGCTGTACGTCCTGGGCCGGGCTGTGTCCGGGTGTAGGACTAAGCAGTACCCTCAGGGGCCACTTGTGCCTGTGGCTGATGCCACGCGCTGTACGCTGGCTCTCTTCGCATGAGCTCCTGTGCTGCGTGGGGTGGGGTTACAGCTGTGGACTGGGAAGTCGGTTCACCAAACGCGCTGTGTTTGTCACAGCCTCGTCTTCCAGGGGCTAATGCAACGTGACTTTGCTGTATGCATATGTGTAAATTACCATATGATGAATACGGGTCTGTACTTCGGCAAACCCTTCCTCTTGACAAAGTGCTGTGCCTATTCCCAGTTCTCCCTGGCCTCTGGTTTTGTTAATTTTACACTGAAGGATCAACATGCCCAGGATGCACGCGTGCATCCATCTCTCTCCCTCTCAAAGGAAATTAGTGCTTTCCTGTCACCGCAGGTGATATGAGAAGGGGAGGAAGTACACAAACTGATTTATCTGGAGCTGTCAGCTGTTTTGAGGATGTTGACTACTAAGGGTGTCAGCTCCTCCTCAGTAGTTGGCTGACTCTGAAGAAGACCCCATTCCTCATTAAAAGAGCACTGAGCTGCACTTGAAAGTGACTTTCCCACTTGTTCTCCTCTCACAAACATCACAATAACAGATTCACTGTTTAAAGTGGCATGATCTTCATGCCAGGCCCAGGCAGCTTTGTAAAATACACCTCTGCAGCACTTGGTAGCGTCGGTATCATCCATGCAAAATTCATTTGAGGTATAAACTAGAGACTATCATCACAGATGACAGTTATAGCAAATCAGCACACTGTGTACAGTTTCATCCTTTATTCACATTATGTATCATAATAAACGTCGTCCTAGCAACACAGTTTGTTGAGAGTCAAACGCAATATCCCACAATGCCTCGCCACGGATGGATGTGAGAAATCGCGGCTGTAAGAGCCTGAAAAAGGAATCCATGCTTCCTACCATCGTTTGAGAGGACTTCTTCCTCCTCCCACCGCAGCTACTGGGAGAGACGCGGGAAGGGAGCGTGCGTGAACTGGGGGTCCGTGCTGCACTCTGACCTGCGAGGGAGCAAAGCGGAATGTCAGCAGCACAGGGTACTGGATCAAAATGTGTCAGGGCTCAAAATCAGAAGGCTTGAGGAAGAAAAGGAGGGACAGCTGCATGGGTAAATTGAGTAATATTGGGGAGGAAATATTACTCAGGTACAAGACAATATCTTCCTTCTTTTTAATAACTGCTTAGTGAAAAAGCACTACCAAGGTATTGAAAATGGAAAGAAAAAGAAATCTTAATTTAAAAATATATGTCTTTGGTATAGAATTCCAGTCAGACCTGAGAGAGATGTTTCATGATCAGAGTCAGGTGTGTTTGCCAGCCTCTGGGGAATGTCATCTCCTCCTTATGTCTTCATTTGCAGGAAATGCTTCGCTGCAGGTACAGCACCCGACTCCCATGTCAAAGGGCTGAGTTCACTTTCAGACCCTGACACGCACTTGCTCCGTGAGATATGGCAGCCCATTTTCTCTAATCCTTGCCCTGAGATCTGGTAAAGCACATGCTTTTCCTTATCCTACGTAGTGATAGCCCTTCCTTACCTGTGCCGTGTTTGGGAGGAGCTGCTTCCTCCCCGGGGTGTTGGTCTGTCTATGGTGATGCTTAATGCCTGAACCTCTCAGGTGAGGCCAGAAGGATACCGTCCCGTATCCCTAATGCAAATTTTGTGTTTACACTGCTGGAAAAACTATGAGAAGAGGGGCTCCAGCTCCTGTCTGAGGTACCTCCCCTGATAGGAGCGATCAGAGATATCTCTGCTCAATTCGCTCATGTGCAACAAAGTTTTTCCAGGATGAAGTGCTGTTTTCACAAGACCCTCATTATTCTTTTTTCCTCTCCCTACTATTTTGAACAAAATTGTCACTTGAGGCCTCTCTGAGATGGAAATATCTTAATCAATAGACTGCTAGAAATGAGGAAACATCTTGGAAAATCATCCTAAGTGTTGTTAAGATGCACCCAATTTCTGGATGAGCATGCAGCCACTTTCAGAGTGAACCTGATCCAGTGTGTAGTTCTGCAGTTCAAAAGTAACAGAGACAGTAAAACTCAACTTCCAGAGGAGATAAAGTCAACCCTTCCCTAAAAAAAATGAGGAGGTAATGCAGATACCATGTAAGTTCAGCCTTTACATGAAGCAAATCGTAGCACCAAGCAAAGGTTGAGATGGTAAAGTCAGGACCCCAGACCACAACCAAGCCTTTCCAATCTGTGGAGAGGTTTATGTCTTGCCTGGGGATGCCATGAAATGGGATCATCAAAGTTTATATCTGGGTCCAGAATCAAAATATGTAGAAGTCTGGATCCAGAGATGGGTTTTGGGCTCAGTTCTACATAGTTCATTGTTATGGAGTGGTCCTGTAAAGCAAAGTAAATTATCTCATTTTTTAAAGCGTGTGCAGGTTCTGGTGTTATAGCTGAAAGGACCGTTGGGATCCTGTGGGCGGGAACTCAGACACTAAAAAAATAAAAACGCCGTTATGGTTATTAATCAGGATTTTGTATACTTTTCAATTTGCTTCTCCAGGACCGATTCCACTGCACAATAATTAAAAAGAAACCTGTGCTGACTGCAGTGGCCCCCCGCCCGTGGAGCAGTGCCTGGCTGATCCCATTGTCTGCACCCTGAATGCTGAGCCTACAGTTAATAATTAGTTAGCAGCGCTTAAATGAAATCGCACAACCGATTCTCTGGTACACTGGCAGAGGCGGCGGCTGAGCCCGTACTTTGTCATCTTGGCAGGGAGAAGGAGTGCTCGCTGCCATCCTGCAGCCAACGTGCCATGCAGGGGAGCTGGCGCGGCCGAGGCGGCGTGGCCGGTGGCGGGGTGAGCCCAGCAAAGGGGCGCAGGCAGCAGGGCGAGGGAAGGTTTTTGCCATCTTCTGGGAGAGAAAAAAAAAGGAAAAGGGACTCTTTTTTGGTAGGGTGGTTTCCCAGAGATGTCTCTCAGGTTCATATTTATTGTTTATTGCCCGTAAAACTGTGTTTCTATGCTTCACAAAGCCATCATTTTGATGTAGTCTGCCTAGCCTGAAATGATAAATGGAAGCAATGAAGGGAGAGGAAGGGTGTTCTGGTGATTAAAACTCTGGATTTGACTTGAGAAAGTAGGTTTTGGCTTCACCTCTGCTACCAACTTTGGGGTAGCTTTTGACCAATTGTTTAATCTCTTTGGGCTTATGTGAGCTAGGGAGAACAGTGATTTCTCCCTTTTTTTTTTTTTTTTTTTTGGGGTCTTGTCTGGTTAGGCTGTCCAAGTCTTCCCATTAAGGATCCTTTTTACTATAAAAGTGTAGCCAAAATGGCATGCCACTGTAATTTAAACTCCTACCCCCAATATTTTAGCAATATGTTCATGGATATGCACAGGGAAACTAGTATAGTAATTAGAAAGGATGTGAATGATGAGAGTGTGAATGGTGGCGAATGGTGAACCTCGGAGAAATCCTTTTCTCACTGGGGCAGGTTTATTTCCCTCAGTGGTGATTGGAATTAATATGGGCTGTTATTTTGTGGAGGTACTCATAAACTGGAGGAAGTGAGATGGCCTCGAGATGTAAAAGGTCAGAACAGATGATCTAATAGCCCTTTTTAGCCTTAAAACTATGAAGGTGAAGGAAGGCTTTTAAAAATTATTCTTTTACCACAGTTAGACAGGAAATAGAAAGATGGGATGAGAAACTAAACCCCAAACTCACCCGCTACCTATCCCTGTCCCTTTGCTCATTCCTGTGCCGGTAGGTTTCCAACTGGGCCACATGTCCCAAAGGGCAACTGGGCCACCTCTCTAAAGGGTGCCTGAAAAGCAACCAAAAAAAGCCTGTTGTCAGGGGGCTTTAACTCACTATTACAAGTGATCACCTCTCCGCTGGAAGTGTAAGGGCCCATAAATCAAGAAATGGTTGAAAACTTCTGCTCTGGTCTTTGCCAGCAGTTAGAGGCAGCTCACTTGAGCTACATTTCTGCACCCATTTTGATTCCTCACGCCTGTTCCCACTGCTGAGGAGGGCACTTCTTGCCGCCATTGGCAAACCGGCCTCTAGCCCTCTTTTAATTTTCTATTTTTCTACTTACCCTACATTTAAATAGCCCTGAAGTGACAGATACATAAAGACCTTAATATGCAGCACCGTTGCATACCAGATAGACAAGTGCACCTTGGTACGAGTACTTTACAGACAAAGAAATATAATCACTCATCAGTGCGCTTGTTTTCGCTGCACGTGTGGTCTGGATCAAGAGCTTAGCGTGCATTTGGCAGTGGAGTGATTCCCTTAGGGGTCTGAAGGTATTGCTCTGACCAGGAGCCCTCCTCAGCCATTTCCCTTAGCATCTCCCACCGGACCCAGCCAGGGAAGGAGATCCCGTGAGCAACCCACAGCCGCCTGCGACGTTGCGTCGTGGACATCCTTCCTTTGCAAAGGTGATGTTACAGTCCCCGCGCAACTGTGTGTCACCATTACATTGTCAGGGCACATGAGCATGGAAAGGGACCCCTCCCCTTCCCAGCCCTGGCCAGGTAGCATGTTAGGGGCTTCCCAAACCAGAGGCTGTGGCGGATTGTGGTGCTTGGCACTCCTCCATAGACCTCTACTGTGAATTTGTCTAATCGTGTTTCAAATCCATTTATATTCCTGGCCTCTGCAACACGCTGTGCAGTAAGTTGCATAATTTAGTTATTCTTTGTAAAAGTGTTTCTTATGGGCTATTTTAAACATGCTGCCTCATAATGGGGTGCACCCTACTTCTTATGCTGTGAGAAATAATGATTAATTCTTTTCTATTTGCTTTCCCTGCACTGTTCATAATTTTATAGACTTTATTGTGTGTTCTCTGATTTTCCTCTATCATTTTCTAGCTTGAAGGGCTACATTTTTTACAGAAGTCAGCACAATGGGAGATAAGTAGAGGATTTGGTGGGTTATTGCAGATCCTGAAATGTAGAAGAAAAATTGATCGTCAGCTGGACCAAAAATGAAATTTTAGACATTGTCTGATTAAAAAAAAAGGTAACACCACACCCCCCACCCCCAACCTTTAAATGGCCAGTTTGACATTCAACATTGGTTTCAGAGTTTCATTTCAACGCTGAACCCTTTTGTTTTTATGCAAGTCAACAAAGAATATCAAAGTCCAAGAGATTTCATACGAAAACCTTGAGATGTTTTTGTTTGGAGAGTTGCAAAATGTTTGCTTACTTACCTTAAATTTTCCTCCTCAACCTGTACATTCAGCCAAATGAAAATCTAAGCTATCAGCAAATCTGCAGATTTTTCACCCAAAAGCCTTGTTTTTACCCAGGTATAAAGAGAAGCTGGCTTGAAAAATTTAATCTAAACCACACATTTTTTGACCGCATGTAAAAACTCTGCTAACACGAATCACTCAAAGATCTCGTGCCAAACAGATTTCCCATGGATTTTATTTTATGTGTGCTAAACACTCCACAAAACAAAGCCCGTCCAGAAACGTGAATCCGAGGGCTGTTTAACACTGTAGATTTTCCCCTTGTATAACAATTATGTAAACACGGAGGCTAATTGACATCGGATGCGACACTGTGCGTATGTGAATGGTGTTCAATAGGCATCATAATTTCTCATTTTACTGCTTTGGGTCGCGTAGGCTAGTAGTTGCACGTAGTAGCACAGAATATAAAACACATGGCGTACTAGTGCCAAGCTACCTGAAGATCTCTGGTTTTGCCTGCTGGCAAAGTGTGTTTGGATTTTCTCACCTTTTCATGCTTGGGTCTTTGGGGTTTTTTATTTATGTGTTATAAGAGGAAGAAACTAATTAAACATTTCCAAAAGAAACACAGGCGTGTGCTTGTTCCAACCTGAATTTTGCTAAGGGTGAATTCCTCACCGCAGTGGTTTTGAGTCCTTGGAATAGAATGGGAATGGGTTTGCTTGCTCCTGACGTCTGCTGGAGCTGGGTTGTCTGTCTCTCCTGAGGTCCCTTTGGAGAACAAAGAGGGGAAAAACCTCTTGGTGGGTAGTTTGCACCTCGTGTGGCAATCGGACCCACCGGGGCCAGGAAGGTTTCTTCACAGCACAGGTATTGTCTAGGCTAGTTTTTTGGTGGACCGTGATGGCACATGTTAGCTTTAGCAAATCTAAGCAAGCTTTTGTTTCCTTCTCATCATTGTAGTTTTGGATTCAGTCTTAGTCTTTGTATTGTGAATCTGCCTAAAACCTGATTTTTAGTCATAAAAGGAGGAATTTATTTAAAAATTTATTCAAAACAGACATATAGACTTTGTTGAAATATGCAATATCCAGTAGGAAATGCCCTATATTGTACACTGGGTTTATTTAGAGTAAATTTAGTAAGATCAAGACACATTTTAATATACAAATTGTATTTGTTTTTAAACTACAGTATTCTGTCTGGACTCAGCCTGTTTCTATTTCTTTAGCCATTAATCTTTCTTTTTGCCCCTAATCCTTTCTGTGCTACGATGAGCTTTCACTATGTGTGTGCGGGGAGGGAAAGCCCTATTAGATTATAACATTTTATGAGTTGTCAAAGATATAATGACATTAGCCACCTGACTGAGAAGTAAAAACCCTTTGTGGTGTCACATAACAGGTTAGAACGGGCTGGTAAGCCCTTCTGAAATAAACAAGGTAAAAAAAAATCCTCCAAAATGTATATTTAAATGGGTGGCTATAACCCCTCCCTGCTTATTAGACCACCGAGGGCACATTAAATATTTTATACGTATGTATCTTTCTGTCTCTATAAAATAGATAGTGATGGGCGCACACGCATACATACATACAGACATGCATAGACACACAAGTCTTTCAAAATCAGAAAGGTCTCAAATTTAATTGGAATGGAAAATGCTAACTAATTGGCATCCAAATTTGATTTGCTGTAGAAACCTCATATTTGTTTGAAACACAACACTGTGTCTTGGAACACAAGCCCAGTCCTTCAAAAATCATACACGAGAACTGTGGAAGAATCAATTAAAGTTGATTTGGCAGATCTGCTTTTGACAAATATAAAGAAATCTCTGATTAGGCTGAGAAGAAAAGAATCCCTCTTTCGTGCTCTCTCTATTCTCTGCCTCTTTAAAGGCAGTAGATGTCAGAAGGGGGTGGGTAGTGATATGCAAAACACGGCCTCCATAACCAAAGTAGCCTGCAAAATTAGGTGTCAGCATGCAAAGCTTATTGATGTATGAATGCGGAAAATGAAAGCCGGCAGTAGACAGACGGGGCTAAAGGTGAGACAGCCACAGTGAAAGCAGCTGTACATCTACGTCAAGGTGTTGCTATATGAGCCTGCTTTTTTCTGGAGGGCCACAGCCTAACAAGCTGTGCCTGGCCATAAAATGATGAAACAATACAATGTAGGCACACACTGTGTGAATACCAAATAAATTGACTCAGACCCCCCCCAAAAGTAGGCCTGTGTATTCATTAATAAATTCATATTCTGAGTTTTCAATAAAAGAAGAAAATGCAGTGTAAACTGGAGTTACTTAGTGACACCCAGCTCATTGCTTTTTATTGTTGCTTGCAGCTACGAAGCCTTCGCTGTGCACTAGTAGAATTTATTACTGTCTGTCTTTGTGGCAAGTTGGCGAAGTGAGCCTTTTGAAGAAAATTGACCCACACTTCATGAATATGATGAAAAATGCCAATAACACTACAAAGACAAAGCTCTTGACATTAGTGTGCAAAGAGCTAAGAGACGGTAATGAAAATATTGCAATTACAAATCATATCCCTCCTCCCCGGCCGAGGGGCACGGGCATTCGGGGTCTGCTGGGGACCTCCGAGACCCTGCTGGATGTGGGGTGGGCTGAAGAGTGGTGGTGGGGGGATGACGGGCACTGTTTCACCGCCTGGCCCCCTCCCCATTCTCCATGCTTTGAAGGAGGAAAGGGGTGAGAAGAGGGAAGCAAGCAAAGTGCTTAATCCAACAAGGATTTCCCTCCTAGAAGGTTGCCCCTTCTTCTCTCTGAGCCTGCGCATAGAGGGAGAGTGCTCTCGTTGCTAAGGCACAAGATTAGGAGCCATGGGGTCTGGCTTGCACCTGCCCTTCTGCTATACTCTTCCTTTACGCCCCTGGACACAAATCACCTGTAAAATCCTCTGCCTCAATTTCCTCTCTGTAAAACAGTGTTTTCCTTCTATGCTTTATGAGTGTAGCCTCCTTTGACCGGGATCCCCTCTGAGCTACCTAGTCCTGCTGGCGTGCATGCACCCCTCCTCTCCTTCGGTGTTGCAGCAATGGCAGTAGGTTAAAAATTAGCATTTTGCAAGCAGGAAGTCTCACAGGCTCTGTCCCAGTGAAGTGAAACAGAAAACAAGTAACGTGATGTGCAAAAGTTCTCCATCTAATTCTTGCCCTGGTGAAAAGCAACTCAATCAGTGAAAACATATAAGGAATAAATAGGGCAGGTTTTGGTTTTTTCCTCCCAGCTGCTGATGGAGCACTTCAAGCAACTTCAAGACCAGAAATGTGAAGGCTACGAGAAACTGAACTAAAAAAAATTAAAACCGACAACAAAAGGTTATTTAGTCTCATGTTCAACATTTGCCACTTTCTGAACTTATTATTCATCAATCAAATTTTCTGTCACCAAGATAAACTGTAAGTGCCAGGCACTTTGTTTATGCATTCTGCTCTTATATTTATTGAGGACAGACCTGCTAAAAATCAAATAAAAGTAAGCATGCTATCTACTAAATTTGTCTGTGACAGTCATAGGTGTATCTTGCCACGTTGGAATACTGGTGCCAGAACAAATCAGTTCAGCTTTGCCATTCTCATGCTCCTCTTTCCATTTGTAGGAGATGACACTTGTAAATTAAAGCAAACCATGACTGTTTTCCGCTCTGACATGTGGCCACTGACGAGATAATCATGAAGTCAGCCGGAGCAATTCTGCAGGGCTGTATGAACTGATGGGCACCAAAACACCACAGACTACCTGGGAACTGCACTTCAGCCTGACTCCCATCGCATCTGTGCCACATGGGAACAGGAGAGGCTTCCGACATGCAGACCCTCTGTTGGTCCTCAGGCTTCGGATATTGAACATGCACACAGCCTGCTGCATTTGCAGTGTCCTTGCATCCCTCATTTTGAGGCACACAAGAGCCCCTTGGAATTGCCATTAGGTGTCTGCAGAGTATGGCAGTGGAGTGAGGGCTAAGTCCTTACCCTAAAAACTAGCTGTTTTGTTACCAGCCTGTCAGATGTGATTGCCCCTGATGTCCTCTCCATTTCTGGGCACGGGCCTTTAACTTGAGTGGTGCAGAAGACAACTGATTAAACCATCTTACAATGAGGAGTGGAGCTGGTGATGATTCCTCATTCCTGAGTCTGCTCTTCCTTGATGCATTCCTCCTACTTCATGGACAGAAACTGAGATGTGCCCCAGTCTTTCTCCCTTCTCTTTCTTCATGCTTCCCCAATCATTTCTATGGAAATGATACCCATGATAAGATGGGAGACATGACAGGTTTTGGCATGTCTACACCTTTAGGGTATGCCGTGTAGTACGAAGGTCCAGATACAGCCCTGAAGCACTCAGACCTCTGAATGTGTGCCAGGGTATCTTCAGCATCTTGACCATCTCCTGTCTCATGGTGTGGTGTCATTTCTCTGTCCTGGTGTTGAGAAAGTCCCACCACATTGGAGGAGTCAAAGTATGCGGCTGTACCAGTGCCTCTGGGGTGGCCAAATCCTTCCATGGAGCATCCTCATTAGAGGCACCATGACCCCAGTAGGAGGAAATTACTGCTTTAGGAGAACTGAACTGGATGTGATACTGTTTTCAATGTTTTACAAATTGCTTAAAGTTTTCCAGCAAATTATGGGAAGAGATGGAAAAGGAAAGTGAGTAAAAAAGCATCCAAACAGCAGAAGTAGGTACTTTGTTACAGGTAAAAAAATGGCAAAACGGACTGATTATGTTTGAACATCCATTTTTCCAAAGCAACTGCAGATTAGAAATCACTGCTTGTGTTACTGGGCTTTGAAAACAAGGCAGATTCAGAAAGCTGAAGAGGAAAATGTGAGACCACCACATAGGTCAGAGCAATACCAGTGTAAGGAACAACAAATGGGACGGAGCCAGAGAGAGTGAGCAGATTGCTATAAAAAAGCAGCGTTGAAATCCAGAAGAAAGTTTTCATCAAAGGCTGGCTTAAGTGCAAAGGTTCAGACCCAACTAAAGAGCAGCTCGTTTTTTGCTGCTCTGGAGCAAGACCTGTCTCCTAAGATCTGGGCGAGCGGATGAATGTTGTTCTCTTGCTCAGCTGAATGAGGCAGTGGCACAGTTTGGCCACAGATGGGGAATCTCACAAGTAAAGATGAAGCCATTAGATAACATATTGGAGTGGCTCTACTGAGCAGGCTGAATGCCTGCTTGGTTAAAAAAAAAAACAAAACAAAACAAAAAACAGGGGAAAAGAAAACACTGTGTAGTTACACAGCCGCCCAGTTCTACCTTCTCATTCCTTGTTTCTGTGGCCATCAAGATTAGGCTTCTACACTTCTTCCCAGAGCGTTCTGTGGCTTGTCTCCCTGCCGAGCCATGTCCCATACACATTAAATAACCTTCTATGTGAAGCTACAGGTTTCACGCTGGAACGCTAAGGCTGAGACACTCCTTCCTGTTGCTGGAAATGGGAAAAGGCTAGCCTTGTCGTGAGCCAACCTCCAGGTCAAAAAAATTTGTTCGCCTTGTCCCTCTAACTCACAAAAAGTGCAAATAGACAACGGGACAATTTATTTGTCATAATTGATTATGGCTAATGATGACTGGAAATCCAATTATGACACTGCCAGACTTATCTACGCTTTAGATAGGAGGAGATATATTTTTCAGATCTTGGCATGTTTAGCATTTTGGGATGAACAATTTATCTACCTGGGTTCATTCTGCTGCTCCCAGAACTGATTGTATATTAGCATGTCTCAAGAAAATCATGCGTGACATTACTCTTGCATCTATATATTGAAAAGAAATGAAACTGGAGCTGGATAAAAGCCCTTTGAAGTCGGTGGAAATGTCTCCCATCAACTTCAATACGAACAGATGAACGTAGAAATATAGGATTGGAAAGGACCTCCTGGGTCACTGAGTCAGTCCTCTGCTGTCCCCTGCACTCCCTTAGATAATCCCTTCTCCATCGGTTGTTTCTCTTTAGCCTGGCTGTGGGCTGATGATGTGCTCAGCATATTGCTGAAAACGTTATCAATAATGAGATTTTTGCATTACAGGTTACCAATGGTTCCTGTGTGTTTGATTTGTCAGCTCTTACAGGCATGAACAATTCCCAGTATATCATCTTAAAAATGTAGTTAGGTGAATGAATGCAGATATCTGGAAGAGTGAAAGGGGTACAGGACTATCTATATTCAGTCTATGTGTTTGTCAGAACTCTGAATACCCATGGTACGGTTTCCAGTAAGCAGCGGATGGGATTCTTCAACAATCCTTGCAGCAAACAGTGGGGACTGATCACAACGAAATGGGAGAGTCCCCTTTTTGTGGCACCATTTCTAGTCTTTAGGGGTTCAAAGTTATAGGTAAGGGTGGTCCAGGTTCTTTGGATTATTTTTTTTCCTTGACAGTATTTTAAATGCTGAAAGTGAAAAGAAATTATTGAAAGGTATGACAAGGAAGATTTCATGCAATTTTATTCAATACCAATTATTTAAAGAGAAGATAGAGAGAGCTGGAAAGGGTTAAAATTAAAAGCTGTTTCTAAAGCCTGCAATAATAATACAATAGACTGGTGGTAGCCACAGGCAGAATTTACTGTCCTTGGTCTAGTGAACCAGTATTAACCCTTCCAGTGTCCTGGATGGCTCTGTGCACAGTGTCACTTTCTGCTCCAGTGTATGGATGTATGCTGTCAGATTGCTCAATTAATTATAATTGTCCTACCTTTAAAGGGATGGCCCTGGGCATACTAGGGGGTGTGGCCCTCATGGGGTTTTATTTCAAGCAATATCCTACTGTCTCCCACTCAGTCAATGAATCTTGCTCATCAATATTTAATGACACAAGTGTACCTTTATTATTTTTTTTTTTTAATTATTCTTCTACACGGTAGACAGGTGCATTGTCTTCCCATTATGTTTTGGCAACAGCAAAGACACAGCTTAGTTCTGTGTTAGCGTCTAAGAAAGAGGTGGGTAGACCCTCCAAAAAAATGTCCATGGGCTCTACCTGCGTATTTGAGAAATGGGCATTACAGACCTCTTGTTCTGCCTCTGAGATGCGACAATAGGCGTCTCGCTACAGATTCATTACCGCACAGGTATTCATCAGCTTCAAAGCAGCTTTTACCAACTGTGTAGCACACAGGAAGAAATTGGTTTTAAGGAACAGGGCAGGAGAGACATCTCAAAGACTCTGCTTATTTTATTCTTTCAGTGCAACCTCTGCTGCTCTGAAAGCTCCTGGTGACACATTTTGTGCTGTTCACACCTTGGTATAGTCTTGGACAAGAACCACATCCTGTGTATTATTGATATTTTATGACAAAGTAAAGCAATTTTAAAACATCAGGCTGCCCATCTGCTATGAACTACTTTCAAAATATTCAAAATAGATGTGTTTCCTTTGCCTGTTTTCATATGAGTGAAATGCAGACCACAGTTAGGTTATGAGACTGGGGGCCAGGAATTTTTCTACTTTTAATCCTGTCTCTGACATTGATTCCTTCATTAGCCTTGGGCAAGTCATTTCACTTGGATATATTCGAATCACCACATCTATAAAATGGAGATGCAGTGAGGTGTCATGGAGATTTATTAGGCTATGTCTGCAGCATACTTTGAAGAAGTCAAACTGTACACACCTGTTAATGAATGGAATTTTAAAATTTGAATGAAAAAAATTTTCTCATTTCAGAAGCGCAAGTTCTGACTAAGTGTCCTGCAGACCTGTGACTACCACTGCAGTCAGCAGGTACGATTTTACACTCACTGTGTAAACTCATCAAAGAAAAAATAGCTGAATGTTAACATTATGACAGTTGAATGCCAGATTGAATCCTGGCCAGAAATGTGTTGTTATTGCTGGACATCATTTGTCCCTGTGAAATAAAAAAAAAAACAACTAAATAAATTTCCAGGAGTAATTTAGAGTGTTGGTGTTGTGGAACTGGTAGATATACAGGGAAATTAGAATCCTGCATAATTTAATCACTCTGGAGTAAAACCCTAGCCTTGCTTGAGCATTTTGCTACCAGCCTCGATGAAGCCAAAGTCTCATCTAACTTGTTAGTAAGTTTTGGTGAGAGACTTGGAGGATTCGCTAGGACTTGGAGCCTTTCACATGCTGGTGGCTTGGTCTGGTAAAGGTTAATAACCAGTGGAAGGCTCTTTAGCATCTGACCTGTAAAGGAGCTTGAGAGATGAGTTGTTCCCACTCTGTGCTGCCTGCTATGGCTGTGCTGAAGTTTTGGTCTTGGCAGAAAGGCGTTAATCTGGACGTGTGGCCCCTTCTGCCTCACCAGTCTGAGCTGCACACCTGGGTATGAGACATAGCTCACCTTTGGCACTGGCCAGAACCGAAACAAGCTGGTGCCAAACTCACATTGTCCTTACTCATGCTGGACTTTCTGTAGACAAGAATAAATCTCCTCCGTGACTAATCTGTGCATGACTCACCGACTGCATCATAACGCAAACCTTGAAGAGCTGTGGGAAACAACGGTGCACTGAGGCATGTTCTAAATGAATACTGACCCTGCTCAGCAGACAGGGAGGTTCACACAGAAACTCAGTGCAGGAGGTGGTTTCTGCAGAGATGGGGCAGTGTGCGCACAGCGTGGTCCCCAGCCCCCCTGCCGCCTCTCTGCTTGGCCACTTCCCAGCCGGTCCTTGAGGCTGCCAGCTACCAAACAGTTGTTGTTACTGGTTTCCCAGCATCTCTGCCCAAAGACACTCAATGCTTTCCATCCTGCTGCATGTCAGCTGCGATGCAGAGTTTTTGAGGAGACCTCATGAAGCAAAATGGGGGTAAGACAGCTGGGAATGGGAGTAGGTGATACTGAGCACAGTCTGGAGAGAGGAGGACACCAGGGTTAGGGAACAGATGGGACTTGGGGTGCAGTGGAGTTTCAAGGAGATAGAGCACAAATAGGAAGGATAGGTCTGCCACAGGAGAAAGAGTAATCCTCAAGTCACAGTGCGACAATAAGATCAGGTTCATTTTAGTCATCCAAAGCATTTTGGATTTAGCTCTTCCCTGTCCAGACACTGTTTTAATCACATGTGAGTCAGAGCACAGACAGACGATGAGCATAGCTGCATGCTTGTGCTGGTTCATAGTCACACTGTCACTTACAGCATGGTGGAAAAAGTGACGGAGAGGACAAGGTAAGGCCTAATGCTTCAGGCTCTGGTGTTGTGTCTGGACCTGAACAAAAGCTGTAAGGAAAGATAATTGCACTGAGATACAGCCACTCTTGTGTGAGCAGCAACAGGGATAGGCATTTTGCTTGGGTGAATTAGGAAGGAGCATAATGCTCCCGGACACCAAGTGGAGGGACATTGAGCAGGACTCCTTTCTCCTCTTTTGGGGAAGATTCAGCACATGTGTTTTCCTAACCAAGGGAAACATGGTCCTGCCCCTCCGGCCATGCACACTAAAGCATTGCACCAGAAGGTTCCTCAACTATATCTGATTTACCTTCCAGGACACAATAAAGGAATTAGCCTTCAGTAGTTAAGGAAGGGGCACATGCTTGAAAGATAGGTCCCTTTTTCGGGAGCAGTCTCTGACCCCTGCAGTCTGGCTTACAGGTTAACATACAGAGCTCAGATTTGGCAGTTTCCTGTGTGGGCTGACAGCTTGCTTCTCCAGCCCCTGCTTAACTTGGTAGTCACAACTGAACCCATAATTTCTCCTAGCCTGTAGCATTACAAAAAGGACGTTTAAAAAGTCAAGAGTCTTCCTGCATGGTGTAGTTGTAATACGTTTTTAAAAGCCTGTGCTGAGGCCTTGGTACCCTCTGAGCACAAAGCAGCTGGGAGTGTTCCAGAGGGAACTTGCTTAGCCCTGGGGGAATGGGTAAAGAGGGTGTTTTGTGTGACTTGTTTGCAAACCCCTGTGGCTATTTTGAGGAGAGGCTCCTGGGATTTTACACAGTCATGTATATCCCTTCTGACTTGGGAAGATGGATTCTGTCCAGGTTTTGGCTAAAAACAAGAAAGGAGGGGCCATGTTCAAAGGATGCTGTTTTAGAAATAAGATGCAGCTGAACGAATCACCGTTTACCACCTCCTTGCAAAGCTCTTCTGCCCCTACCTAGATTAAATAAGGACACGAATGAATGAATGCAAATGTATCTGTGTTTATTGTGGGCCAAAGTAGTAGGTGCAGACCCATGGTAATATGAGACCATCGGGCTCTGAAGGCAGATAAGATCAGATCAGGTCAAAGAGGGAGCCTTGGCAGCCATGGTCCTGCTTCTTGGAGCGTGGTGAGCCCCAGACCAGCTTGCCAGCAGCGGGTTGCCATTGCCTGACTCCCACGGCACGGCTGGCTCTTCAGTTCTGCACCCTGCCACTGATGTGCAGGGTCCTTTCACTGGGACACCACAGTCTGTAAAGGAGGAAAATCGCACAAACAAAAGTCGATGTTTCCGCTTTCCTTAGTATCCCACTCTGCCCCAAGTTGCTGCTTGCTTGCTGGGCTTCAGGGTGGCTTCTTTTTTTTTTTTCTTTTATGAATTTGGTGGTGTTATTTTTGTACTGGAAGCCTGTTTCACTGCATTTCTGGCAAATCCCATTGGTTAGACTTGGTTTACCACATCATGATCTTTTTTTATAGGTCACATCTGCCAGGAAAACTTTGTAATTCTTCATCTTCTTTTCTGCTGCATTTATCTTCAGCTAGGCAGAAAATTTCTTTATATTTCTAAAGTAATGCAAAGCCTCCTGGCTCGGTGGTCAGAGTGGGCTAGACGGCGCGTAGACCCCAAGCCATGGCATGTAAATAGTGTTCAGAAGTGGAGAAGAGGAGGAAAAGAAGATCCTCAGCATACACAAAGTAGGCTGTGGGACTAACAATCCCCTTTTCCATGGCCTCCCTTCAAGACACTGCTGCCCCAGGCAAATCCAAGTTTGCCTGTGTCTACTGCTGGCTCATTCTGGTGGAGAGGATCTTTTCCCCCGGAAGCATTCCCATGTTGTTCGAAACTTTCAGGGTTGCATTCTTCGTCCCTTTTCCTAATACTCACCCTGTTAAGGATGAGAACCATACTGGTGCTAGCAACTGTGTTTAAACATGGTAAAGAACTGAAGTGCAGCTGTGTTTTCATCACTGGGTTTCTACACCCACAGTGGGAGTGTTCCAGAAATACGTAATAATGCATAAAAAGTTATTTAATTTTTGTTCTCTTAACAAGGTGGCATTATTCATGGTAGAATTCATGGAGACTTTTCATAAGATTGGAAGGATGAACAACAGTCCCTCTGCCTGTGGTTTTGTAACAGTATCTTAGTTGCACTGTGATGGACAAAAAGCTTTCTTGAAGTTCTTTGGAGAAAGTTCACATGGTTTTTCTGCAAATTTGTTTGGGGTGAATCTGGGGTGGCTAGCAGTTTGGGTATAAAATTAAGATTTTGTGTAACATCTGCTGCAAGTCGTGTTGGCCTTCATGCACAACTCAGAGGACCAATCGTTGTAGTTGCTCCTCGCTTGAAGATCTGAAACCATTGTGATCGTGACCATCTCTGTTTTCCAGAAACTTAGGCATAGATGGACCAAGGTCAGATTTTAATATATGAGCAACAGGTATGTTCCATTTGTTCGCTGGAGATGCATTTGTATTCCTGACTTTAAGAACCCACTTTTGACGTTCTTGCAGTTGTGTTGAGGGTCTTGAAAGCGATGGGCAAATTCCCTTTGACCTTCATGGGATCCAGAGGGGAAACCCCACTGAGTGGAGAGGCAGACAAGGAAGCCAGCGCTCTGGTCTTTGCTGTCGGAGTCTGTCTCCCTCCTCTGTATATCGCTTGTACGGAGACAAATAAAAATTCAGGGACTTGTGCCACACTTTCTTCATAATGCATGTGTACAAATATTTGCATGCAGCAGTGGTTCAAAGGAGCCTGAAGATACTATCTTAACTGTGGTGCTTTCCCAGACCGTTGCTGTGCTTTGCTTTCGCGAATAAAGGCAGTAGTGTCTGCAGTCAGGAGATCTCTCATATAGATTTAATCTGGCTGTTTTCCTCCCCGGGGAGCAGAGTTGAGGATAGCGAAGTTCAAGGTAGCGTGTGTTTGATTTTTGTAAGCAGAATAGACATGGAAATTTGAAGCCTAAATTGTACATTCCAGTCTTCTTATGGAAATGGTGAGCAAAGAGGAAGCGGAGCCTTTGGTACTGAACATGCGCCAATTTTTAAATACCGATACAGATCTAGAGTGTTTATTTACAAACACCGCGTGTGTATATGTGCGCACACACACGCTTATGCATATACATGCCTACGTGCAATGTTTACAAACAGCGCGTCGCATATCTCTCTGCTTATAGATTCCATTGATGATTGCTTTATTCATCTTGTGGCAGACCCATTTAAATGAAAATATGTTCCCCATTTCCTTGCTACTATAAATTCTGCGCTATGGGGAAGTGGCGAAGTGCACTAGCTATACATCCATGGAGAAATGCCCTGTTGAGAAGAGGAGTATTATACAGGGAACAATTGACAGCCCTTCACTTCAGTGGGTACATTTCTCTGTGCAGCTGCATCACCACTAATGATAAATGAGTAATGTTTGATAGCTGGCTCTGTTGCCTGACAGCTACAGTTTTGGCCAGAGGGCCACGACAGGCTTTAGACTTCTGTTCAAAATGAGTTAAACATATTAGGTATTACGAAGCCACAGAAGCCTCGAGAATGAGTGCTGAAATGAGTTATCAAGGTATGCTCCTGGGTACACAACTTGCAAAGCAGATGTCATTCTAATAATGTGTGATATAGAACATGTCTGGCCTAAACCCTGCTGGATGAAATATGAAGCCCCGTTGGTGATATTTAATACCATTTTATGAGGTGCCATCTTATAAAGACAATGCCCGCCTTATGTGGAATGCTTAAGGTATTTTGCCAAAGGCACTGGGAGGTATCTGAACTAAGTAGAATTTTTATTATTTTATAAGCCTTTACTTTGTAATATTTCTGTTTCTACATTATTGTGGTACTAGCCGCACTAACCCTTTGTCTAGTGAACTTCATGAGCGGTTTACTGATAGATTGACTGATAGCCACGGCTGCCTGTGGATGTAAAGGCCAGTTCCTACCTAAATATATTCTTAGCAAAAAATAGAGTAAAATAGAAAGCAGACTTCAAAAGGAAATAAAGCTTTACAGGAGGCACTCTTGAAAAAGAGGTCCTTGAAGCTCTGAGATCCAGAGGTTTTGGTGTTTTTTAAGGGAGTGAGGCCTGGGAAGGTTGTGAGTTTGTGTATTACAGCTGCAGCATTCATTTCGTCTTGAATTCCTGTTGTAAACTTTGACTTCCCATTGAGATTTCTGGATCCCTTTGCTGGTATCCCAAGGACATGCGCTGAGTTGCTTAGCTTACGGAAGACCACAAGTGTTTTCACTCTCCGGTTCTCTCTTTATTTACATTTTTTTTTTTTTAAACGCTTTTGTGGAACAAAATTACTTCCTTGTTCAGGTCTGTTGGAAAGCGAAGGCAGAGTGCAAGCAGTTATTCTGAGCAAATTAGGTACCTCTTTCCTGGGATGCAAAGACCGTGCTGACAGCGCTGCTGAGTTAAAGACCCCAGTGGGGGCAATACTTATATTGCAGCGATGCTGAGTCGGTGTAAACAGGCTCAGCGCTGAGATCCCATCGCCACTGCCGGAGGATCTGGTCTGGTGCTACAAGGGAGTAGTTTTCTTGTCTGCATCCTACATCATTCTCTATCTCACAGTCCTTCTAGTCTTCCACTGTTCTCCGTTGTGCCTCTCCTGAGCCCACGCCCAGGAGCTCCCATGACCTAGGAAGCAGCCGCTCTCCACAGCACTCACCAGGGAAGGCTAATGTGCCCCAGCAGACATTTTTGCTCAGTGGGATCATCCAGTGGGATGTCTTGCAGGGCAGGCTGGGACCCTCGGTTCTCCTCCCTCGAGCATCTCCTGCTCAGCCATGCTCTGACTTTCTGAACCCTGCAGTACCAGGTCCCTGTGACTACTTCTGCCACTCTGCTTCATCTGAATCAACATCAGCACTAAAGGAATTACTCAGCTTGGTGTGCCAGTGACTGCCACATATAATTTCCAGCTTGAAAGACATCCCTGTGCTAAAATATGTGGTGGTTCTTACTCTTAATCCTAATGCTCTCCTTCTGTCTCCCTGGCTAAGTGATCTCTTGACGTGTGGTAGCGTAGCCTGAAGCGAGGAGGTGTTAGGTTAATTCCCTTTGATAAAACCCTACTAACTTTTCTTTTGCCCTTGAAAAACTTGCTTTCCCTTCCAAATGCATCATCCTGTGCACCCAAGGTTCGCGGATATTCAGATTCATCTTGCTTTATACCATAAACATGCCAGATATATATAATCCATTTGGACGCTGGCAAGTGATGACTATCAGAGGCAGAATGGGTACTGAGGGGCCCATAGTTATACAGTAACATCAGCTTGGCAGCAGCTCATCCATCGTGCTAGATGATCTGTCCATCTCCCTGCCTATGGCTTGTAGCACATAAAATACAGACAAAAAGTCAGACCAAATATTCTGTGTGCAGTGCTCTTTGCATCTCATCCCGGCTTTTCTAGCCTTGGTTTTAAACGCACTCGTGGTCCAGCTGTCTGATTGAGACAGTGCTTTTTGAAAGAAACGTGTCGTAGAAATTCCTGAAAGTTGCTGCTCAGTGTATGACACGTCAAATTACATCTGCTATGTCACGAAGCATCAGCGTGTTGCAAAAGACCGTAATGAAAGGTGACAAGATACGCTGTAAACAGTTTCGGTCGATGTTTCTGTTTATCCCAGAGCAAATTTCATGCAATATCATGGTCGCAGGGAGAGTTCAGCTTCTGTTTTGTCACTCAGCAAAACTTTTGCCTGTGGTGATCAGCTGAATGAGCCTGAACATTTTGGGTGTGAAGGTAGGTTGGCCTTCAAGCCAACATTTCCCAAGTACTCTTGGGAGCTCTGTCCCTGCCCCAGTGCACGGGGTGGTAGATCCGTGGTCGGGCAGACCCCAGGCACCCGTGAGGGGTAAGGAGTGCCGGGTGACATTCCAACTCCAGCGCCAGCTGTGTCCCACCACCCATGCAGGTGCTGTGTGGGGAATTCCACTCTTGACCACACGTGTGCGTGGTCATGAGGCTCTCCGAAAGGACTGGCACAGTAGAAGTCAGGGTTGCCGTGGCGTGTCGGGGCGCTTTGTGGGGCTTTCTTTTCCTCTTGGAGGAAGCTCATAAACTCATTTGGAAACCTTCCATTTGAGCTGTACAGGTGGCTCGTGTTTATCGAGGTTTTCTGCTTGGAGCTCATTTCTTTAAAATCTGTCCTTATGTTTGCTAAAATCCACACAGTCTCCTTTCCAAGCTGTGTGAGGGAGGCTTTTAGCTCCTTTTTCCTCTCAGCAATTTTGCCTGTATTGTTGCAGGAGCCAAACGGGGAAATGCACAGAGCTGGGAGATTAAAGATGTAAATTTTATAAACAGAAATCAAAGGTCCTAAATCCTGAGCAAAGAAAAGCCAACATAAGTATGAACATTAAAAAACATACATAAATAGTACTTCAAGGCTGAATGTGTTAAATTATTCAACAGTTAAGTCATAAGTGTTCTTAAACTTAAGTATAAAAATGCCCTTGACAATATTTCATAGCTGTGCATTTCTTTAAAATATTTAGCATTCTCATTAAAGAGAATGACTTTATTTTATATATTAGTTACACTCCTGCTTGTTAATATGAAGGAATTTAGTAGTAAAGACCATTCTTATGTATATAAGCTGAAGACAATTTACATATAAACTTGGACGACTATTCACTTTTTATTTATTCCTGGATCATCTGCATCCAGACATAGCTATAGAGCATTTAAACAAATTTGTTCCTTAATGTGTAGTATTAATATCTCCTGCCCCAAAATATCATTTGCTAATGCCATCGCAAAGACAGGTTCATTCAAAGCTACATGGAAGTTCTTGCCTTTGAAAGACTTAATGAACCTTACATTTTTGGTATACTGCACAGTGTAATGCCTATTACATATTCATTGCCAGAATGGAAGATTTCCTTTAACTCTGAGCTTCCTGGTCTGGTTCACTGTAAAACATTGTCAAAAGTCACAAGAGACTTTTGCTGAAAATTGTGACTCTTGATAGCAGGATGTAATGGGGAGGTTTAGAATAGAAGAACCAGTGGTGTATGGGCCCAGGGGGAATCGTTCTGACAGACAAATGGATGGATAATACAGTTTTTGACATAATGGGATGAAAAAGTTTATGCCAGAAAGAACTGAATTAAAGTTATTACTTTAAGGAAATTCTGAAGTTCTCAAGACCAGTGGTATTACCTGTGTGCATTTCATTTTACTGCATCTCTGCATAACAGGTTTTTAAATAGGGTTGGTTTTGAATTGATTTATAAGCTTACTAACACATCTGCAGTAAAAAATGTAGTTACTTTCTTGGAAGTAACCCCAGTAACATCATTTTACAGAGTGTTTTTTTGGGAGCAGGATTTTTTGATCTGTCTGGTTTTTTAAGTCCTGCATAATCAGTTTGCCTCTCAACTCCCTTTTGTAGGGACAGCAAAACAAAAAAGACTGTGATTCCGAGTTTTCCTCTGGAATAGTAGGATACTGCATAGAGCTGCGTTATTTTGTATATATTTCTTCTTTTCAGTGTTTTGTGAACTTTGGAAATCAGCAGCTCTGAGATCTCAGAGCCCTAGTGAGACACAGAATGCAGCTGATGCAGAAACCCCTGCAAGATCAAGGCCTTAGTTAATCAAGGCCACCCAGAAAGGACTGTACATTTTTCTGCTTGTTATTTTTAGGTGATTGCAGGGCCGAGCTGTCAATCAGACCCATTTTTAGGGGTGTTGTGTGCGCGCGCACGTGCACGCGTGTGTACCCAAGGGTATGACCGCAGGTCTCTGGAGAGGGCATAGTGCAATAACAGCCTCTCCACCCCGAAGCATCTGTTTGAGCTATGTTTCATTTTAGCTGGCAGTGACTAAGCCAACGGCTAAAGCGCAGAAATAAGGATGGCGGAGAGAGGCCCTCATCATGGCCAAGATGAAAAATGTGTTAGCGCTGAACAATGAAGTGATGGTAAATCTAAGATGTAGGCACCAGTCACCACTTGTACCACGCTGTTGTCAGAAGTGTGTTGAGATATCTGAGAGAGCAGGCTGAGAAAGGGAAGCTAATTATACCACATTATTCACTTCTGCTCATTAGGTACAGTACAAAGGCCCTGCTTTTTATGTACATATTAAAGTGCCGAGGACTACAGGAATAGATAACTTAATGTTTCTTTTGTCTCGCTAGTGGGTCGGTTCAGACAGAAAAATCATGTTTTCACAGACCTGCAACCTTCCATCCTCCAGAATTAGGGATTTCCTTCTGTGTCACCCCTAACAAACAGAAGGCAATTCCCTCCCCCTCGACACCCAGCAAAACCAAACTAAAGTGAAGCTCATGTGCCCCATGGCAATTCCTCACCCAGTGCCTGTGTGAGGGTGTGTGAGACGGTTCCTGCCCTCTCCCCTCTGCTCAGAACAAGCACCTGTGTTGATGAAAAAGCTCTTCCAACTTAATCCGTCTTCCCCACATACCCTCAATAGCTCCAGGGGTGATTTGACAGCCGTAACCTACTCCCCCCCGCTGACATCCATCCTGGGTCGCATCTTCCCCTCATGTTGCCACTTGCCCCTCCTTCATCCCAAAACAGCAGATAGCTGCCCGCTCTCCAGCTGAGTGTCAATGAAATGAATTCTGCTGTTTAATAAACTTTGGATGGGATGTATAACGCATTCCCTCTTAGATGTTTTACCTGCCCCACGATCCTTGTATTGCATTTGGGTCTGTAAATGAGTGATTAGAAAAAGACGAACGGGAGGGAAGAGGATTGATTGGTTTATTGAAATTATTCACATATGAGAAATACCTGACTTTCAAGATTCATGGCTCTTTAATGCTCAAGTCACAGAGCACACTTTAAATGTAAGAGGAGAGGAACAGGTATCGCACTTCCAAGCTAAGGTGAATGAAAATAGATTTGGGCAAGGAAATCTATCCTTCTCCACAACGAAAATTGCCTTGCTCTTCTAATTACAAGCATCACAAAAGTCACTGCTTCAGTAAAATACCCTGCAGCTACACAAAAGGATAGGCTGGAGAAGCACACATCTACCAATAAGTGGCACTGAGCATCTACTCCATTTCTCACACAGGTTGGCATATCTCTCAGTGGTCCATCTGGTAGAATTGGATGGCATTTATCAGGAAATAATCCAATTGTGGCATGCCAAAACCTGAACATGAAAAGTACTTGTGCCTAGTGTCAATCATTCACCCTCTGACAGTTCAATAAACATCCTTTCTGTGATGGTTTTCAGGAACACTGACACCCAAAATGCTGGAAACAATGCCAGAGATGGAAATGACAATGCTTCTGTGAAACATCAAAAGGGACCGACACAACCTGGCATGGATTTTGCCAAGTGTTGCTTAGCAATACAGTGTGCTTGTGGGCCGCTGGCGTGTCAGGATTAGCTGCGAAGGGAGCGATATTCACACCTTTGCTGAAAGTGCGTCCTTCCCAAATAAAGGAGTACAAAGTTGGGAAGTGCAGCATCAGCAGGGGATGCTGCAGTCACCATATACAATTTTAGGCTTCCGAAAAGGTGTCTGCTCTCCCCAGTTGTCTTCCTTGGGTATGGATATATACAGTGCCTTGTCCCAATGACACAAGGACACTGTCTTGTCCTGCCCAGAGCATGCTCTCAGAGGGTACAAGGGGGTTTCATGCCCATTTCCCCTTGGGGCTGGGATCAGAGGGGGCCAAACGCTGCTACCAGCACCTCCTGCAGGAAGTGCATGCAGGAGAATTGGAACCGGACAGGGTTGGCCGCTGGCACTCAGGGGATGGTGATAATGTACAGAAGAACGTCTGAACGTGGAACTGGGAGGTAAATAACCAATATCACTCCAAACAAAGCGTGAAATAGGGATGGTCATTTTAACAGCATAATTGGTGGTAGTAGGAAGAGGATGAAAGGAGCTCTTGGTAACAAAAGAAAAAACTTGTTCCTTTCCTGAATTTCCCAAGTGAGCCCCTCTCCAGGTGCCTGGATGCTGCCCATGTCTCTGCAGCTGCCTCCACCCCAGCCCATGAGGGATCCTGAAGGGCAAAAGCAGCATTTCCAGAAAAACAAAGAATGCTCCGTGGCCGGAGGGAAAACATACTATTCTATATTGCAAGCGCCACTTTGCCACTGAGGAGGAAACGGAATGGGGGGAAGTGAAATAACTTGCCTTAAGCCACTGACAGACCTGGGAACTAAACTCTGGTCTCTTTAACGTGCCAAATCCTGGAGCAGAGGCTCACGAGGTCTAACCAAATTGCCTTTTATCTGTATGCCTAGTAAATGGGAGTGGGAGGACTGTCTGCATATCAAATTAAGGGAGTTTTGTCCGTCTTGAAATTCAGGGTTTTCAGATCCAGGAATCAGTGGGCACCTGGAGCATATAAACTGCCTTTTTGGTGTGGTGAGGCCAGACCCATGGGTCCAGACACAGATGTGCTAGCCAAGAACATCCAGAGGTTCTGGGCTCTGCTGCTAGTCCAGAGCTCGGAGGGAGGCAGCTGCCTAGGAGGCACCTCTGGGGTAGGGCAGGTTCGCTGCTACCCCTTTCAGATCTGGCTGCCTATTCCATAGGCACTGTGGTGGCAGCGAGGCTGCAAATACCATGGAGAAGGTGCTTTCGAACAGACAGCCCTCCGAACAGAAATCATGAGGTGTGCAGATTCTTATATATACTTATGACAGTTTTCCAGGGAGAAGTGCAAGCTAACTCCATCAGTGCCTTTGAGCCTTGACTTGTTAATTGGCATTACTTCTAATTCCCAGCTATATTTTAAGGTATGAACCTAAGGAATTTTAAAGTCATTATGTGGGTGAGGGACTGATAAAAATAAATCCTTCAGGTTTGAAAGTGGCAGAGAGGGAATAAAAGGTGTTAAGAAATCCAGGAGTTTTCAGCCAATTGGTTCAAAAAAGCATCCGGGTGGACTGCAGCTCCTGGAGAAAGGTCACTGATACTACTCTGGGTACCTCTTTTTATGAACTTTATGCATCACATAAAATAAATTTAAAGCAGTTTAATTTAACAGTCTAATTAGTCATGGCTTTTTCATCTTGTCTATTTAACTATATGTGGAACAAAGAGAAAGAGACAGGGCCAAATTTAGAGCTGGCACAAATCAGCCCTGTGAGTCAAGGAAGCTGTTCCGGCTCATCCAGGGCTGAACACAGATGCCAGTGGCCAAATTCATCCCTGGGGATACCACCCCTAATGTCTGGAGACTTGCATTGCAAGTGAATTTGGCTGCCAGGAATCAACTCGCTGCGGAGCAGATCCCTGGGTCTCAAAGTTTGATCCAAGCGAGCTGTAATGTGGGTAAAACACTCAGGAGAAATGGTTTATAGATACAAGGTAGTTTGGAACACAACTCCTCTGCATGTTGGCTTTGCAAAGACACGTGCAAGAGTTTCTCTTCGCTTCAGTCCACGTCGTTTACGTCCCCCTTTTTGCTCTAGCCTTCAGTGCTCGTTTAATCTCAGGATCTCAGGCAAACAGCAGTCACACAAACGCATCCTCCACTGGAAATGAGTGTTTCTCTACAGCCTTTGGTGTGGTTGTACTGGTTACACCATTATACTAAATCGTGCCTTGTTCCTCAACTCATGTACACAAGCCCACAGTATTAACCAGGTCTTGCTGCGGAAAGTTGAATCGATCCACATGCATGAAGGTGACATTTCTGAGCAGATTTCCAGCTCATAAAGTCTTAGGCCAACTAAAACCTAGACTTGAAGTCTGTAGTTAGAGTCTGGTGTTGGGGAAGGTTGTGATCCTGCTTCCGGCTTTCATTAACAAAACAAATTATTTTTCAAATATTGCACATTCCAGCAGAAATCTATCTCCCATTGTTTGAGGCACACGTGTAATTTATTTTGTGATGTCTTTTTGTAAGAGTGTGTATCAGAGGCAGGTTGCCATCTGATGCTGACAGTCAGTGGAGGGGCTCAGGGGTACTGAGGTAGCTTAGCCATGTGTGACCCCAACCCCGAGGGACATGACTCCCTTCCAAACGGCTCTTTTCAAAGCTCCTGCAAGTTACCATTTCCTCAGCCAAAAATAACTACAACAAACAACATGAGCACAATAAAGAAATTCAAATATATCTTAAACCACCTAATAATAAACTATGCTCAATTAGTCTCTGGGGTGCTCTGTGCTACTGTGTGGTCTCCCTGGAGGCACCTCCAGCACCACAGCGGTGAGTTAATGAGTTCTGGTTGTGTCTTGTCAGCAGACTTGCTCCTCCTTTGGCCCGGGACTCCTCGGAAGAACACCCACTTCTGAGGTCTTTATCCCTTTACTTGCTGGAACCTGGTGAAATGCTCAGCCCTCCCCTGCATAAAAGTGGGGCTCAACAGGGTGCCACCCCATGCCCCCTTCTTGGGCACCCTGACCAAGCTGAGCTCTCGCTTGTCTGGTTGGTTGTGGAGTGCAGCTCCCTGCGTCTGTCACGTGAAGCCCAGGTCCCTGTTTTGACAGGATGATTTCAAGGGAGTGACTTAATCCTCTTCTTTGAGGGAATCCATAGACACCGGCGTCTATCCTCTGTTTAAGTCACTCCTGTTTCTTCTGAAGCTTGGTGTTGCCAGGCTGTCAGGCCTTTTTGAACATCTTTCTCTTAAGTTAAATTCACATTTTACTCAGTGTTTAATCAGCAACTCAGTGTTTTCTCAAGTGTTTTCTCTTCTTAAAGTTTCTTAAAGCTCTGATTATAGTGACAGCATTTTGCTTTCCCACGCTCCACCGTTGCACGCCCCCTCTCCTCTATCATTTCCCACACAGCGGACAGTTTTACACACCATTTTCTGCAGAATCCAACCTTCATGGCTTTGTGCCTTCCTGACCTGTGAAAGTTTCCTTGCAGAACTTTGTATGAAGTGTTTCTTGGTGCTGCTTTCCAGGAACTCTGTTCTGGACCTGATTAATTCCTTTGCATGGCAAATTTTAATTGTTTTCTCAAGGGTTTTTTCATCTGAGTTTTTCAGTCTCTTTCCTTGGTGTTTTGCCCCAAATCCCAGCCACAATATGTTCACCTTCATAAGGGACTCAAACCTGAAAACTGTAAGATTGGCACTGCAACCTTGTGTTACCTCCAGGCTCTTCTGTGGTTTCATCTGGAGTTTGTGCCATTTCATTTTTTTCTATTGAAAAATAACATATTGGCATATTGCATCTCGAGAGAGAGTGGAGGCTGAGAGAGTTGGAAGCCAGTAGTGGGAGACGACAAGTATAGCGATCAAGACAGTGGAGACCAAGAGTGGGAAGCCAAAAGAATGGGAGGCCCAGTGAGTGAGAGACTGAAAGAATGGAGGCTAAGAAAGTGGGAGGCCAATAGTGAGAGGCTAAGAGAGTGGAGGCTAAGAGTGGGAGGCTAAGAGTACAAAGACCAAGAGATTACAGGCTGAGAGTAGGAGGCCAAGAGAGTAGAAGCCCAGAATGGAAGGACCCATGAGTAGGATGTTGAAAGAGTGAGAGGCTGAGAGAGTAGAGGCCCAGATTGGGATGCCCAAAGAGTAGAGGCCGAGAAAATGAAGACCAGGAGACCCAGAGAGCAAGAGGCTGAAAGAGTGGGAGGCTGAGAGAATTGAGGCCAAGAGAGTGGGAGGCCTACTGAGTGGGCTGCTGAGAGAGTGGAAGGCTGAGACTCCGAGTCCCTGTGAGTGAAACGCCAAGAAAGTAGAGTCCCAGTGTGTGGAAGGGCCAGTGGTTGATTAGGAGCCCATACAGTGGGAGTCCCAAAGAGTGGGAGGCTCAGTGTGGGAGGCCTAGAGAACAGAGGCCAAGAAAGTGGGAGGCTCAGTGAGTGGGAGGTGAAGACAGTGGAATGCCAATAGTAGAGGCCTTGTGAGTGGGAGGGTGGGAGTGGGAGGTCTAGGGAGTAGAATCCCAGAGTGGAGCCTGAGAGAGCAGGAGTCCAATAGTGGGAGTGAAGGCCCGGAGTCTGGAGGCCAAATGACAGGGAGGCAAGGAGAGAGAAAACCCATTCCAGGGTAGGCCCACAGAGTGGGGCCCAGCGAGGTTGCTGCTGTGAGTGGAGGCCCAGGGAGAAGGCAGCTGAAGCGAGTGCAGGCCCAGACAGCAGCAGCCCTGCAAGTGCCTCAGCGCATGGCTGCAGCAAGGAGCAGGGTGGGTGTGTTTTCCTGAGGGCCCATGTGGTAGTGCCTCCTGAGGACACTGTAATCTGCTCCTCAGCAATGGTTTTGCTGGGGGTTTTTTTCCCTAGATACTCATTTTCCCACTCAGTGCCCCCTGGCACACACATGCACGAGACCCCCCCCCACGCCTGAGAGATGGGGACAGGGTCTGTCTCAGCCCGCTCACTGCCACCTCAGCCTTTGAGCAGGCTTTGTTGTCTCCAAAAGCCTCACAACCCCCGAGTTGTGCCTAATAGGCAGCATCTCAGATTAATTGCAAGGGCTGTTCTCTACCCACCCACAGAGATAAACGCAGAGAAGCCAATTTGGTAATTGCTCTGAGTCCTGGTGCGCTTCTGAGTTGCTCCCAGGCCAGGATAAGGCCGGGTGAGGCAATATTTGCTAAGATGTGGACTGAGCACTTACGGCTGCACTGGCTGTTAGAGAGATCAGGGTGTCTTTAACTGAGCCATGGAAAAGGGCATTAGAAAGGGAGCTGGTGGGGAGCAGCGGGCTGAGAAGGGGTTAGGAAGGTTGTCACAGGTCAACACGGTGATGGTATAAATGAGGAAAACACTGCTTTGGCTTTGCTTTGACTCCTTCTTGCTTTCTAACAGCTTTGAAACCTGCTGCTGGGCTTTCCGACTCTTCCCCTGTACTGGAAAGAAGGGGACAACCATTCTGATTGTTGTCCTTGAACTGGTCTGCACCTTGGATACGGTATCATGACGGTGACCTAACCGATGACACCATTTCCCAAAGGTGAAGTGCTCCTGTTTGTTTTTGGTAACCTACAGCGTTGTCAGGTTGGTGCAGGACATATGTTGCTGAGTCATCAAAGATGCTGGGGTGTAAACAGAAATAAAGGACGGGTGGGAGCAGCAATGCCATTTGAAGTGGATTGGTACTTTACTGGCTGGGGGTAGGTAGGGAGGGAAAAGCAGCCTTGGCACCTGTTAGTGGCCATTAAAAACTCCCATGTTCTGCTAATCTGTGCTTGTAAAAAGGCCATCTGCTAATGCTCAAAGGTCATTAAGTTACCAGCCCTGTTTACTCCTCCCGTACTGCTGGGCCAAGCCTTTCTGAGAAAAGAGGGCTTAAATGCTTATTATGGTGGCGCCTGCTCGCACTGGTCTATGGTTAAGTGTCTGTCACTATTTTCATTAGAAACCCAGACTTTCAGTTTTTTTTTAACTTGGCCATTAAAGTGCCTGCTTCTTGCTGCCTGTGCAGGCTCCAGTGTAGCCTGGCAGGTTTCAGGGACAGAGAGAGTTCTTGTAGGCACTTCTTAAATTTTTATTTTAAGAAACCAATCTGGCTTCTGTTTTAATTTGAGGAATTGAGAAATTCAGAAAGCTTTGGTCTGGGGCTCTCTGGCAGTGCTGCTTTGACTCCGCTGTCACTGTATTTTGGAGAGGGGAATGCTGTGTTGGGTTGGTTTGTGGTAAAATTGTTTATTGCCTTTATGTTTTCATTACCAGAAACAAATCAAAAAAGAAAAAACATAGAAAAATTGAGACCATTTTGTGTGCAGCTACTTTTTTGCTAGAGGTGCAGGGCTGTACTTGGCTGTTGCTGTTGGGGTTAAGAGAGTCAGTGGTGTGGTTTGCCTGTATAAATGAGACTGTGTCCCCAAGCAGGCAGCACTTGTGTCTCACAATGCCTGGCCACTTCAGGTAGGTTAGGGATGAAACTGAGGCCTGAACTCGAATTACCTTGATTTCATAGGGTTTAGTCAAACCTTTAATGTTACATTAACATAGTTTTCTTGCGGTTAAATGGAACTATCAGAAACTTTGATAATTCTTTTTTCCTTCTGAGACTTCCCAGCAATAAAATGAGATGTAGCTGCTCAAGTTTTTATCCTTCATTTCTTATAATGACAGTGTCTGTCTCCTAAGAACCTGCCTTTTATCTTCCCCAATTAGTTGCTGCACCCTTGTGCTGCAAAGTTCTGAGTGTGCTGCAACCTCTTCCTGAGCACAGTCAAAGCACCTCTGTGGGACCAGCCTGTCCACAGCACCCACCCTCCAATCTTCACTCCCACTGGCATCGGTTCAATCTGTTTCTGCATAACATAAAGAAGAAACCACAGTTAATGAATAATGAAAGCTCATTCAAAACCTCGACTCTAACAGTTTGGTCTCTGCTGCCTTTTTTTTTTAAATGGAGCTTCTCTCACTTATCTGTTCAGTTGTTTTAAATTTTTTTAATTGTTGTTTATAGGGGGTTTTTGTTTGTTTGCTTTTTTTTGTTGTTGTTGTTGTTTGTTTTGGTTTTGTAAATACATTCAGACTTTCCCTTGCAGATTTCATGGGGTTTTTCATCCAGTATTTAGGGGAAGTTCACGCTGATGCCTGTGATTCACTTGTTCTTCAGATTGCTTTATTTCTGTTCTGACTGAGCTCTGAGGCCAGACAGGCTGCTGTTGTACTGGCCACTGTGTGTAAATAAGGAATATGGACTGTCTTGGAGAACCAAGAGCCATAAAAGGGTGTGCAAAACAGTAGAGGGAAGGAGTATCTCTCAGTTTTCTAAACCAACCTTTCCAAACAATGATGGCTGAACTTCTTTTTTTAAAAAAAAAAAAAAGAAAACCCACAAGTCTCCTTAACTCAGTAGAGATGTTTTTGCCAGAACCCTTTTCTCACTAGCCAGTCCTTCTTAAATCTGTAACAACCCAACAGGTAGTTAAAATAGTCCCAACTAATTGTAACCAGGACTGCTGGCTTCTTCTGAGCTATTGTTCTAATTATGCACCACAGCCAAAATCTTCAGGAGGTATATAGACAAAGTAGTTAGTGTAAGAACTCAAAACAAGAACAAATACAGGCCTGGTTTTTTTGTTGTTTATTTTTATTAAACTGCTATAAAAGCAGACCCTGGGTCTCTGCTGCAGATGTGTCACAGTCCCTTGCTCCAGAGCTTCCTATTCAACTATTTTTAACCTTATTAAACAGTGGAGAGAGCCTTTGGCTGCAGTGTTGGAGCTCACCCGACTCTCATTATAAACCTTCTTTGGTTTATATCTGCCTCTCAAGTGTAAGTCTGCAACATGGTAGGCTTCCGTTGAGTGTAATCCTTGTACAGATCCGTAGTGGCGCAGTGGGTTGCTTTAAAGGAGGCTGATGGTAGGTCTCCAAGTGGAGGAGAGGGAAAAAAGTTGTTCCCTCCTTGGCATTTCCATGCTGCTCAAACTGCAGTTGTATTTCCTTAAAATATGAATCTACTGAAACTGCAATTTATCAAAACTGAGATTTAGCTTTATCCTTAGGCTGTGTAAAACACCCTGCTTCTGACTGATCTTTAGTCTTGGTTTCTGGCATCATTTGGGACAGCCCATTGCCAAGGTGCTGTTTGCCAGAGGTTTCACTGTAAAGGTTTGGCTTGCATGGTAAATGCAAAACAGCTTTTGCCATGCCAAGCTAAGTATTACCTAAATTATTATAAAGTGGACAATAATTAGGAGTCATCAGGGGAGGATAGTGAATGATGCTAGACATTGCTGAACCAAAGCGCTATGTTTGCATACCATAAATTGAACTTTGAGCAACCTAGTCGAGTGAAAGACGTCCCTGCCCATGGCAAGAGGTTGGACTAGATGATCATTGAAGGCCTCTTTGAACTCAAACCGTCCTATGAATGTATGTATCTCTCTAATCCACAGCTTGGAGCATGACAGCAACATAGCAACATGAGTCCTGTGTTTTGGTAGGAAAGATTTTGATTCAGATTTTCTTCAAGCACATAGAAGTGATAAAAATTTCACAGCCTCACACCATTATTCTAAAATCTTTTAAAAAAGAGTTAAAAATATTTTTTAACTGTATGTCAAGAGCTAGGCGTAACTTGTGAATGTAAGAAAACATCTCTTTGTTAACAGACCTGGTACAGTAGCTGGAAGTATGAGGACACGGGTGTGTAGCACGTAGGGCACAGCCAGCCCCCACCCCAAACCTGCAGGGTGGGGGGGGTGACTGTGCTGGTCAGTAAACTTTGAGACTGGCTTAGCCCCCACACTGACAAAACTTGGTGGTGCAGATGATAAATTGAGGGTTTAAACTTGTAAAGTGATCAAAGAAAATGGATGTAGCTGTCACGATAGTATAGGAAGCCAAGTCTGGGACCCCCTGGGATGATGGACTGTCATAGAATGGCTTGGGTTGGAAAGGGACCTTTAGAGGTCATCTAGTTCAACCCCCCTGCAGCAAGCAGGGACACCTTCAACTAGATCAGGTTTCTCAGAGCCCCGTCCAGCCTGGCCTTGAAGGTTTCCAAGGATGAGGCTTCTACCATCTCTCTGGGCAACCTGTTCCAGTGTTTCACCACCCTCAGTGTAAAAAACTTCTTTGTAATCTCTAGTCTAAATCTCCCCTTTTTCATCTTAAAACCGATACCCCTCGTCCTGTTGCTACAGGCTCCATCATAAAAATTTGTGCTTATCATTCTTATAGCTCTCCTTTTAAGTACTGAAAGGCCACGAGCCTTCTCTTCTCCAGGCTGAACAGCCCCAACTGTCTCAGCCTATCTTCACAGGAGCAGTGTTCCAGCCTTCTGACCATTTTTGTGGCCCTCCTCTGGACCCACTCCAGCAGGTCTGTGTCTGTTTTGTACTGAGGGCTCCAGAGCTGGACGCAGTACTCCACATGGGGTCTCACCAGAGCAGAGTAGAGAGGGAGGACCACTTCCCTCAATCTGCTGGCCACGTTTCTTTTGATGCAGCCCAGGATACGGTTGGCTTTCTGGGTTGCGAGTGCGCGTTTCCAGCTCATGTCCAGCTTTTTGTCCACCAGTGCCCCCAAGTCCTCCTCTGCAAGTCTGCTCCCAATGCCTTCATCCCCCAGCTTGTATTGATACTGGGGTTGCCCCGACACAGGTGCAGGACCTTGTACTTGGCCTCGTTGAACCTCATGAGGTTCATATGGGCCCACTTCCCAAGCTTGTCCAACTCCCTCTGGATGGCATCCAGTCCCTCAGGTGTGTCAACTACACCACTCAGCTTGGTGTCATCTGCAAACTTGCTGAGGATGCCCTTGATTCCATTATCTGTGTTACTGATGAAGATGTTAAACAGAACTGGTCCCTGTACAGAAGGAATTGTCCTGTGGTAGGTACAGGAAAGTATTTGAAAAGGCAATGACACCGCAAACAGCCATCCTCTGTGCTGGAGTGGTGGGAAATGCCATTTTCCTTCCCTCTTTATCCCTCTGTTTGAATCGAGTACTAAAAAAGGTGTTTCATATTTTTGCAGTAGTCAGTAGTTAAAATATTTTGGTGGCTTATAGGTACTGACAGAGTCTGCTTTGGTAGTACACATGAAAACAAACAAGGAAAGAGACAGAAAGCACAGGCAATTTATAGGATGTCATGTTTCTCCAGGGCTATAAAGGAGAGGAGGTAGTGATTTGATGGTATTCCTGCTCAGCATACACAGCCAAATTGTTAGTGAGTTTTGGAGTTGAGGGAAAAAATATTTTGCCTAGGGAAGGGTGAGGGATTTCACTTTGCAGATATGCTTCTATTCTACTGCATGTATTTATTTGTTTGTCTCTTTCTTAGGAGTGTTGGGTAGGTCTGCTCCATAGGATTAAATCATATCCCAAACCTTTCTGGCTTTGTGACAGTACAAACATTACTGGATTTAGTTTCCTTCTGCTTATCCACCTCCTGTCTTCCCAGATCCCCATTATTATTATAATAATACCCACAAAACTCCTGCTCTGATATCAGAGGGGTTTTCAAGTGCCAAAGCAATCAACAAAACATACCTGGTCCTTTTAATCTTCTTTAATTCCATCATGTGGGACTATCCCAATAAATGATCACATATCCAAAAATGCTTTGTCTGTAATGACAATTGATTTTTAACTCACAGTTTCCATGAAACTGTCTCAGATATGAAAGAAGATGTACTGGGACCTTCTTATGCCATCAATAAAATAAAAGTTTGGGTTGAAAAATTATCTTATGGAATAAAATAGAATAACAAAAATCCATCATTATCTATGTTTCAGAAAAGGATTGTGTTTTGTTTAGCATTTTAGTTAGAAATGATGTATGACTACATCATAAAACACTTATATTAAAAAGATCTTCTCACCCTGAATTCAAAATATATATTGTACTCTCTTATCATCCAGTCATTTCAGAGTGAAAGTTAAAAATGCCCATCCTGTGGTAGTAGTTGCCAGTATTATATCTTATAGCTGATATATTCTTCTAATACTTTTATTTAAAAGGCCTATTACTCAGGGCTTGTGAGTGTAGACATTTATTTTCTTATTGAAAATGGTAATTCCATGGATAGTGTTTTTGTATTTAGATCAGTATTTATAGTTTCCCCTGAAGGTCAGCCCAACTCAGTCTCTGGATGTCTGGGTCATGTCTGTGTACCTTATTGAAGAGGGAAAAGTCTTTCCATGAGGTAAGAAGTGAAGAACCGGAGCTTGTATTACTTTGCCAAAGCATGGTCGGTTGGAACTAGATGATCTTTAAGGTCCCTTCCAACCCAAACCATTCTATGATTCTATGAAAAGTCTTTCCATGAGGTAAGAAGTGAAGAACCGGAGCTTGTATTACTTTGCCAAAGCATGGTCTTTGTTTTCTGTTGGATTTTTTCCCACATATGTGCGAAACCCCCACAATTTTTAAGAAAATCAAGTGTTGGTAGAATAAGGGTGGTCCGTGCCGCAGTTCAGAGTCTTGAGGGCTTGAGCTGTCCAGGAATTTTCACTGTATGAACAGCAGGCAATATCATAAAAAGCAGGACTCTGCAACATCCTGGTTTGATGTTTTAGAGGTGAAATGTTTCTCCTCTCTGAGGTATAAATTTTGGCTTGAATGGGAGAGACTAACCCTGAGGCGAAGATGCTGGGACCCAGATTCCTGCTACTGGTTTGAACCATTTGTTGTGGTTTAACTCTGGCTGGCAAAATACCACAACCAAACCCAGCACACCATTGCGGAGCAGAGACTTAGAACTCACGTTATGGTGTCCTAAGTAAATGCCCTCACCACTAAAAAGTGACTACTGTAAGGAAAAAAGGAGAGGGGAGATTTTTTCTGAGGGTGGATTTTTTTTTGTTTTGTTTAATTTTGTGGGGTTATTTTCCTAAAGAATCCAGATCCATGCAGAACATCAGCATCTCTGAAATATCAAAGTATCACGAGGATGGAAACCAACCATTTCCCACACAGCTGATAGGAGTTTTTGACTCAAGTCACAGGATAGTGTGAGACAGAATTAGGTAAAATCAGGCCAGTCACTTTTGTGGGAAAGCAAATGTTGGGAGAAGAGGGGAGTTTGCAAAGTCACTAACCTGAATGCTCCTCTCTGGCCTGCAGAACAATTTACTGAAGGGGCGGCTAAATGGCACAGATTAAGCTCATTAATGGTTCAGATATTTGCTTGGTTTACACAATGCTGTCCAGCAAATTATATTGATGCTTGACAGAATTATTGTCATTATTTATTTTGCTATAAGTCAGATTTATAGATATTTGTAGCTTTTGTAAGGCTAAACATAAGAAACATTAATAGCTTTACTAATTATATCACTGCTTTAGAGATATAAATAGTGATAAAAATGCCAAGTAAAGTGAGGTAGTAAAACATTTTAAAGAGAATTTTAAAGTGAGTTGCTGATTGATGATCCCTTGGGTGAGTCTTAACTTTTGAATGTGAGAGCGGTGCTTCCCACTAGGGCACGAGTGCTTTGTACCTCCGTTAGCTCTCTGGGGAGAGACGAGGAAGAACAACAGTTGTATTGAATGAGTGATTATTAAATCAGATTGCATAATCTCAAAAATATTGAAATCCTATAGTAGCATAAACTGAGGCTGAACTTATTACAGCACAACAGGTTTAGGGTGGTTTTTCACCTTGTGAACCTGCCTCCTGGATGGTTTGTCTGCAGTTCTTTGTCTCTTAGTGCACGCTACATTTGCAACTTCCTTAGAGCAGGAGCTGTCTTCTCCCTATGTCTTATTACAGGCATGTACAGACCCCAGCATAACACAGCTCTGATGAGGAATTTGGGGTCCTAACAACAACATGTGTAATAATTTCATGGCTGTTTAAAAAAAAAATAATTGTAAACAGTGTTTATGCAGGGCTATAAACAAATTAAAGGTGTGTTTTTACACAGCTGTCAAATGAAAAATCTGTTTTCCTAACTATTGATCCTGGTTTTGCTGTGAGCACCCTTTTAAGGAGGGAGATAATGAGTGAGAAAAGAGTTAATAAATGTTCAGCCGTTACCGCAAGCATGAATGGAAATCCATCATTGGTTTAAGTGCTGGATGGGCTCTAGACGATAATCCAAGCCTGTTTGACCATGATCAGTGCCACCGTGAAGAAACCCGCAGGGCCCTGGGAGCTCTGATCCTTTGGGACAGCGCACGGTTCCCTGCTTTTCTCTGATACACAGCATTGTAAAGCCCCGAGTTTTATTTTTCAGTGAGTTTAGTAATGACCTGGTTCAAACTCCCTTGAAGCTAGCGGAAAGACTTGCAGTCTCTAATGGCCTTTGGATCAAGCCTGCTGCAGTGCTTTCTTGGAGTGAGCCGCCGGTGGGAAATTTCTCCCAGGTGGGGGAAAAAAACAATTTTCTTTTTCCTTTTTTTTTTTTTTCTTTCCTTGCAATTTTTGATTAATTGGTTTTCCTAACAGAGTTGTGAATAGTGTATTGTGGACAGGGATGTTCTTAGGAGGAGGAAGTTGGGGGTCACCTCAGCCATGGTGACACCTCATTGCTGTTTGATGGGATGAGCACGAGGATGGTGGATTACACATAAAACTTTAGAGCAGACCATGCCAAGCTTGTAACAAAAATGGGGAATGTGACCCTGAACCCACTGAAATCCTCTATGTTTGCTCTGCCTCCTTGCAGTCAGGCTCAAGACTGTGGGACTTGTCCTCAATGGGAAGATGGGATGATGCATCTCAACTGAGGCTGGGAGAGATGGAAAAGTTTAGCTGCAGCACCCAAATGGCCACCCATCCACGTGAGCGTCTAGCTGTGCAAAGCGACTGGGAAACCTCATAGGAACAGGCTTGGTGGAAAATTTCTGGAGTTTCTTTCTAGTTATACTGTAAATACCACAGGGACTGTTGTCCCTTTGATCCCAAACTAGAGATTAAAGGAACAATTCACACACATTTTTTAACCATAAAAAAAAATGTGGCTTGACGTTGGTTCCAGAAAGAGGCCAAGATGTAGGATTTTTTCTATTTTTTTCTGAAATATTTGAACTCCTTACTATGTCAGGAAACTGTGCCATAGCCTTAGAAAATAAACAGGGTACTGTAGGACTTAATTCTCAAAATGCAGGCAAAAGGTAGAGTCTGTTTGACTTGAGTTAGTAGAACTGCATACCCAGTACTAAAACTCAATGTCAAATCACTTGTTACTCCCTTATTTCCACCTTCTCTAATATACTGTGTAGCACAGAGTTTAAATTTAGGGTTTTAAGTCAAAGAACTTCACCTCTATTGCGGGTTGTGAGCATGCAGAAAAGGCTTCATGTGTGGTTCCAGCCTGGGAAGCGACGAGAGAACAAATGCTTTGAATGAGTTGTCTTACTCTGGATGAGAGTTTCTCTTCCTCTTAGTGCTTTGGGACTGTATCAACCAGTTGGTCAACAGGGTGCAGCTGAGGGGGTGTAGGTAGCGGTGCCCCACGTGCCAAGAGAACTTCTTGAGAGGACTTCTAACTCCTCCTCAAGTATCTTCAGGCCTCCTAGCTAAATTAACTGATCAGCGTCACCCTGACGTATTTGGAAAGTAGACAAGACTTCATCCATTTCAGAAGATGTGCTGTCAGAATAGCGTATCCCGCTTTTATGAGTATGTTTGGGACCATTGCTCTCCACCTGCACTCGGGTTCATGGGCTGCCTTTGCTTTTACTCTCCTTCCTAAGATGGTTGTTGGACTTGTAGATATTTTAAACTCCTTGGAGACCCCAGAACCTGGTCAGCCATCCTGAAAGAAATGACATCTGCCCATTTATGAGTGTAAACCCTAATTTACAGGTAAAATCATAAATTCAGGTATTAAATTCGCCTTCTGTTGATCTCTGAAACAAATTATAAAAAAATTATGGGGGATGAAGGGGGTTTATAGTTGCCAATAAATACCAGTCCTGAAGTTTCAGAAGGTTAATGACTCTGTATTGAGAAAGAATAGAGCCCTGTCTAATTATCTTGCACCAGTAAGGATAAAGGTTTAGCAGTTGAGTGAGAGTATGTCAGGTCTAGTCAAATAATGTCGATATTTTTTAACTCCATGCTTTTTTTCCAAAAAAGGGGATGTTGCATCTTTTAATTAAATGTTATATGAATACATTTCAGATAGACCCAAACACAGGGCAACTGTGTTTCAGAAATGCTGTTTCTACATTTAAAATGTATTTGAAATGTAATTTAAAAAAAAAGATAATGGAAAAAACCCCTAAAATAACTTGAAACAAGACAGAATATAGTAGCTCATCATTACACTAATATATCAAACAATATGAGCTTAGCTTAATTATCCCCTTTGAGAGTTGAGAAAACTAAGCACAACCTTCAATTTACAGCTGTTTGGTGCCGGGAACCTGAATTATTATTTAAGAAGAAGAGGGAAAAAAAAAGTTTATTTATTGTGACCTACACTCAGTTTTTATTCATCATGGAAAATCTGTATATTCACAAATGAGGGCTATTCATCTGCAGACTGCAGCATTCTTCAGCTGTCCGGGGCTGCATCAGCCGCACTTCTTCAGCTTTTGTGTTCATCTCGAAGCCTCTTCATCCAAATTGTTCATCATCTTGATGGCGGAGCTTTATCTTGCTCTAGTGCAGCTGCATTCCCCTTATCCAAAGTGCTGAGAGATACAAGGGAGAGGGAGAGGGAGAGAGAGAGTGGCAGAATAGAAAAGAGAAAAAGGAATGGCCAGTGCTCATATGAGGATAATTTGTAGTTTCTCAATAATAATAAAAAAAAAAAAAGGAGGACCGGCTAATTACTGGCTTAACTAGGGCAGCCTGTGGATCCTCATGTCAAAAGGACTAGCGTAATTATTTGCCATCAAAGCACATTCATATTGTGGTACAAAAGAAGGGCCTTTCGCAAATGGATCTCACTAATAAACAGGGCTGAGAGGAGCATTATGTGTCTCCCTGGATGCAAGCGCATTAACACAGTGACATGGAGCATAACTCTCAGCCTGGAGAGAGAGGGGGGAAGAGGAAGAATGATAATTATCCCCCCTCCCCATCTTTCCTCTCCTTTTCCTTTGTGTCGGGCTAGCAAGCCGAACGCGACCCGCTGGAAGGCCCAAGGCAGGCTATTAGTGACCTCTGAGCATTGACAAGGTGGCTACACTCTTAAAAGCCCGGCTCTCCATGTCAGGAGGGTCGCAGGAGCCCACGAGAGGAGCTTTAAATGGTCCAGCAAACACTTCAACCTTAAAGACACCTGGAAGGTCACGACCAATTTAATGTAGATGAATCTTGCATAAAGAGGGCTCCTTTGAATCCACAGACAAAAGTTTTTTTTTTTCCTACTTCTTTTTTTTCTCCTTATTCTTTTTTTCTTTTTCTTTCCTGTTGTTGTTTTCCCAGATCTTAACATAAGAGATACCGGAGAAAGAGACTTGATTCTAGAGACCACTCCCCCACTCGCTCTGCAGATGTGGTGCCAAGCGACCTCAAAGGCTGCGGCTTTTCTTAAGGAAAAGTAAACGGGTTGGGAAAGAAAGAGAAGGGACATGTATCTACCTTCCAGGGATGTCTGCAAGCATCAACGCGCTAACGCATTTCAAACTTGGATGTATTGTAAAGTGTGTGTGTGTATAGATAGGAATATATGTTTTACGTAAATAGGGCTGTTTGCTTTTTGGTTTCTTTAGCACTCCAGCTACACAGGGCTATTAGCCGATGCCTGCTGGTAGACATGCCCCGGTTCCTTGCTTGCCAGCCATGGAGTTTATCTGTTGGACTGATGTCTGGCACTGCTCTGTTGCCACTGCAAACCATCACCGAGTGAGCCTGTCGCTCACAATGGATTAAAAGCCTTCGCAGTCAGCTTGGGAGGGCTGCTGGGAAACGTTAGGCACGGTGGTTTGGTTTTCCCACCCTCCTTGCCTGCTGCTGTGCAACCTCAGCACTCAGGTGCACGAGGCTGCCTTGGCTGTGATGAGTCCCAGTGGGTTTTCAGTGTTTTTTTAATGCCTATCTTTTTAAGAAAACCCTGCTCTGAGCACAGTGTTCCTGTTGTAACTTTATTTTTAAAGTAACTGGGGTTTTGTATGGGTTATGCACTATAAAATAGCGCTGCTGGTCATTGAAACAGTAAACTGGGGTAGTCCTTTCTTTTGACAGCCTTGCCTGACACTGCAAAACACGCAACATGCAGTTAGAAAGCAGAATGGTGTTGGTGTGAGCAGGGGCCGCATGCCACAGGGTGACATGTAGCTGTGCATGCAGCCATGTGTGACCGGGATAAAAGGATTCCGAAGCCCAACTCATCAGTATGACAAGGGGCTGAAAACCAAAGTTGGTTCCTTTCCAGTCCTTGTCTGGGTCACATCTAGGTCACGCTACAGAGAGGAGCCCTCTCTTTGTCACAGCACTTGGGGACGTTATTCTCTGTATCACACCAATGGCCAGTAGGAGCCCAGGGCTGCACATGCCTGTTGGCATCGATTGTCCCGGGAACAGCTCACCAAGCCACTGCGTTTAGGATGAGAGTTGCCAAATTATCAACCTCATGCACCCAGTCATGACTCTGGCTTGAAAAATTATGAGTTTAAAATTAAACCAGTGCCAGATGTAGTCCTGTTTTGTCTCTCCCCCCCTCCAATTCTTGCTTCGTACCTTTAGAAAGTTGTTGAATGCTTCCTCCATATTGTGCTTTTCAAGGAAAAAGAGCAGTAAACATGGGCTTGGGGGGGGTGAAAACAATCCAGGAGGAGTGTATTTAGGACAGATTGCAGAAATCTGACGCGACTCAAAGTGAACAAACACTGGCAATATGAGTGTGTAGATGAACCGTGTGCTGAACCCTACCCAGGCAGGGTTTTGAGACTGAGCAGTGTTTCTAGGACATGACTAATGTGCATGACCTAAAAAAACGCCAAATATTCACCCATCCAGTAGCTGTGCAACCCGTGACCCCCAACATCAAGTGCTGGAGGGATGGGGACCCACCGGAGCAGCTGATGGCAGCAGCCCACCACCAAGGAGGGACAAAGCTGCTTGTGGTCATCTCCTACACGTTTCCTTACCTCTTTAGCCCTATGATATTTCTTATGTCCCTGGATTTTAGAAAATTCTGCCTACGTCAAATTTTGTCTTTAGTTTACTGGAAGTTGTAGCCAGGAACTTAATGACAGACTTAGGTCCTGGAGTATAAAGAACATAATTTCACCTTAAAATAATTACCTTTAGGAAAGGGATTAAAGAAGTTAGCTTCATAAATTTAGGGAGAGAAGGGGTGTTTTTATCTTTAAATTAGTCCAGGTAAACTTTCCTGGCTTAGTCACATAAGTTAGAGTTTGCATTTGTTTAAAAAAAAAAAATATCCCACATTAATGGTGACTTTTTGCTATTAACTCGCTCCTTTTCTGTATTTTATACACTTATATAGTGTTTATGAACCTGGATATGTATTTCTAGTGTTGCCAAGAATAATCAAAGACAAATATAACAGTTGCAGCGTTTCTTTCCTGATGAAATTGTATTGCAGCTTCTAAACCCAGAGCTGGCCTCCAGCAAGGGACTGTGTCCTCTTAAAGTAGAAGCGTGCCGCTTGAACTTTGCTATCACATAATGCTTTCAAGGTTGCTTGTCTAAAGTGACTTAATTTGTACTGCAGAACTAGCCTTGTACCCACAAACGCGCCAAAAGCCGCAGTGAGCCAGGGCAGCAGGGCTATTACTAATTTTTTATTAAAATCCCTTAGGCACACACAGAAGGCCCAAAAGCAGCTTTAATAATAGACAACATACAGCACATTTTTCTTGTATTGCCATGTAATCAGATCTAAAGCTTCTGTTCACTTTCTTTGTTTTACCTAGAGGACCAGCTTCCAATTTACTTGTGGCCTGCACTAAACTGATTTTTCATTGTAATTAATGCCTACTTTGGCCTCAGCCACTTACACAACTTTCCATTAGAGGTTTGCAGCCGTCCGCAGAGTATTTCACCAAGTTACCCTCCCGATCCTGCTACAGTTGCAATTTTTGTTAAACCGTTTTTTTTTATTATTATTTTGCAAAGAATGTTTAAATTACACAGCCAAATAGGTTTCTTTTTCCCTTTTATTTTTCTCCTCTTTCTTCCCCTGCTCCCTCTTTTCCCCCTGCCTGCTGCACCTATTAAAGTGGTTGGGCAGGAGTCCAACTGGAAGGAAAGCCTTTAAGTGATTTCAGAAAGGGCTAGTGGAACTTATTTAGGCCTGGGGTCTGCTGTGGTTAATTTTCAGTCTGTGTTTTGTGCTGTCCATTTCCTCTGAAATACTACCTGGGGTTTAAGGTTCCTCAGCACAGGATGTTAATAGGCCTCTGCAAACATTCAAAAGGCAGCTTTCCCACCACTAACCTTAAAAAGATTGTGGCACCGGGCCCAGGGTCAGATTGAATAGATGAAAAAGTATATGCTGTGCTTTTGCTCTCTCCTTGGACCTTTCCCTGTTGGCTTGCCTGACATTTTCGGTGACTTTTCTTAGTACCGTATTTTCAGCGTGCTTCCTAGAAAATTCTGCTTATTACCTTCTCCTATCCCCCCAACAGCATTGCTAAATTGGGAAACGCAACGCTCTGTAGTTATACTTTGCTGACTTCTTGGGTTTTTCCCTTGCAAGGTGCTGCTTCTCGTGGCCCCGATGAACCAGCCAAGCCCCTCGGTGTAGAATCCATATGCCATCAGCGGCTGGTGTGTTCTCTGCAGGTCTCTTGCATGCCTCTTACCAGGGAGAGCATCTCTGCTGAGAAGCTAAAGTGAAGAGCTAATGACCAATTATGCATGCCGCTGCTCTATTGGCTCTCCTCCCTGGCGCAAGAAATGCAGTGCGGGAGCTCTGGCGTAGGTGTGCAGGTTTCAGGGCACTGGCGTCCCACCTTTTGCAGTGTTCAGATTCAGATGCTGACTTGTTGCTGTGGCATTGCTCTAAAGGAACAGACTTTGTGTGCACCCTCCCATAGAGTTTAAAGCAGATACAATTAAAGGGTAGGTGAGTGTACCTGAGAAATTAAGCAAAACTAGTGCCAAGAGGTGCCTGGTGCCCTCCAGTCTGTGATGCGCGTCATCGATTGTTGTATTTCAACGTACTGGCCTGATGGACTCTGTGCTAAGGGACGAGCTGTGTTGGTCTCCTCTGTGTAGGTGCAGCTTCCCTTAGGAAAGGAGGCAGATGCATTTAAGTTGTTTTAATTTAAGGGCTCGCTTGGGTGCAGTATTTGGATTTTTAGAAATGTGTCCTGTTAGATTTGTCTTTACTGAGAAAGAAAGGTGGATGCGGCACCTGGGATCATATTAGGTCTGCTCTGTGTTGTCACTGTGTCAGATGTCCCCATCTTAGTGTGAGAAGAGTAAGCAGGAGATTCTTTTTTTTTTAAAAAAACAGAATAAAGTGGTAGCTCTTCCTTAATAGGCATGGGAACAAAAGTGTCATCTGAGGAGATTATGTGCAGACACCCAGATATTCCAGATGCACAGGTGATAGACCACAAGCTATGCCTTAAATCCTGGGGAATGGATTTACATCCCTACCCCAACCCAGCTGCCTTTCTGGCTTTTGTCTCTGGTCCACAACTTGACCCATTTCCCTTGGCCTCATTTGCAAGCTCAGTCCTTTCTTGCACCTTTGGAAACCAGAAGTGACTTGGGTGAAGTAGATGGAGAAGGAAGACCAGACCAGTGGACAGGCAGTGCAGCATCTGCTCTGTGTGAACTGGTGGAGATGCCACCACCAGTATGCCAAAACAGGGATACCCATGGTCAATTTTTCTTTTGTAAGGATCTGGGCCCTTACACCTAGGAGTATGATTTCCAGGGTTAGTTTCTCCAAAAGTGACCTGCAACACTATGCCCCTTCTGCATGTACAGCCACTGCAAATCCCTTGCTGTACCTATGCTTGCACGAGCATCCCCCCTGCAGAGAAGCAACTGATATTGCTCTAAACACATTTGTGTATCTCTCCCTGACATTTGCTCTGTTAAAAGGTCAGGCTTCTGCGGCAGAGACAAGAGCCGTCTTCCTCATTATCACATATTACCGCAAATTTCCATTTCCAGCTCCAAAGTTTCCAGTGTTTTCTGAGGCTGGGGCAATCCAGCACAAAACACCGTCTGCCAGCCTGGAAGCTCTGCCCTGAGCCGTGCCGACAATCCTCAGGGAGAGAAGCAGTGGCTGTTTGGGGAATATCTCGGAAAACCCAGTGAATTCCTTGCTGCACAAGTTCCTTGCTTGCAGTGATAAGTTGGAAAAATAAGTGACAACTTAGAAATTCAAGTCTGCAGAAAGGAAGGGCCATTCTGCAAGTGTCACTCCTATTTTTCAGTTTTCCTGCAGAAGCGCTGCTTTCAGTTTCTCTGTAATCTACGATATTTCCTAATATCAGAGTGTGGTGCTGGCAGAGGCAAAATCTCAGGCTAAACTTCAGTCTGCTCAGAGGAAGTGGATTCTGGGAGCAATTTGGCTTTTGAACATCAAGAGGCCAGACTCGCAAGCAAAGGCTGGGGCGGGGTGGGGAGCGGAGGGGAGGCATATTTTTCTTGTTAAACTAAGGTCTTGCTGACTGAAAGACACAGGTGCCAAAATAAAAGTGTGTGTGACATTGGAATTGGGCAGGCTGTTTGAGAGTTCACTTTGTAGGGTTGTCTGCTCTCTACTTCTTCTACTTCTTACATCAGCCACAAATGTTGACGGGGTAACACCACTGTAGGGTAAGCAGATATTGTTCTTTCTTTTTGCGCTTACAGGCACGGGGAAAGCACTCACTTGATTGAAAGATGACCTGGTGGGAGATGAGTGAGCATCTTGCTGGTGCTCCTTCATGTCCCATGTGCTGAGTGGATGGCCACTGGCTGACGTTCCCGATTTTTCTGCTGACTGCAAATGTGCTGTAAGGTGGACGCTCAACAGTAGCCTGGGGAGAAGAGATGATAAACTGCTGACTTAGTAATGGAAAAGTTAAGGGAGAGGAAGGACCTTAGTTACTTTGGCCTCAGATATTGGTGAGACCTGGGGAGCCCTTCTACAACAACAAAGTCAAAGGAAAAATACCGCACAGCATAGTTTTAATGTAGATTTTTTTTTTTGTCAATAACACCCATAGAGAAAATATACTTTGAAAACAATATTTTGCTTCCACATTCTTCTCCTTAATTTTCCTCCTTAATGTGGTGGTGGCAGACCACAGATCTACAGTCAGGGAAGGAAATGTCCATACCGATATCTGCTCTTTAGATATACTGATACTATGCAGATTATGGTATAGTAATTTCTCCACGATTGATGCATCTCCCTGCTCAGCTCTGTAAGAAGGTTGGGTACCCACTGGAGAAGGGATTCCCTTTAGGATAGGATGGCACTGAAGGAGGGTGAGTCTGCAGGATGTTTTGACTCTCTTCCTACCATAATAACCCCTAATTTGTCCCTCTCTGCTACATCAGGATCAACAGAAACACCTGACCAGGAAAAAGTGTTTCACGTAATTCCCTTGCCCCCTTGCGTTTTTGCCATATAGAAAACCTTATCAGGCCCAATGTTTTTAGGTACTTGGGGAGTCCCTTCCCTGAAGCATTTGTAAGTGCTTTGGATACAATGCATTGTGCTGGCTTTTTTACATTAATTCAGTAAAGCAATAGCGATGCATTTGAATTCTTGGCCATTAAAGTTGTGACTGAAGATAGTTGTAATGTAACAAGATGAGGATGACCTCCTTTTATCTGTTCTCCTGTCTTGCTGCTATAGAAAGTTAGTCCTAGCTCAAACCCTGGTTGCCATTAATGAAAAATTCCACTATTTTTATTAAATTTCAGAATCACTTCAGCCAGCATGAAAAACAATGATATTGGATTTCTTTTTAAAATTAACAATGTATGTAACAGTAAAAAAAGCTGACATTTACTTAGTGCCTGGAAGCAAAGAGACTGCAAGGCAGACGGCAAGCTGCGGTGCTTCTCTCCTTCATCTTGCCTATGTGGTTAGGAGACGTGGGGCGAGGTGGCTTGAGGTGGATTGCACAGTTAGGATAAAAGCCAAGGAACACCACCACTATTGCTACCTTTTACCAGCAGGAGAACATCAGGGCTCAGAGGCAAAAAAACAGGATTTATTTTAGCAGCTGGCCTGGATGTCTGCCAAAATGAGAGAGAACTCACAAGTGAAGCTGATGATCTTGGTTCAAGGATGCAGGAGATGTGAGCCGGGGCTGGACAATCACCAGCTCCGATCTGCACTGTGGGTCAGGCTGGGAAGGGACCTGAAATCCCCATCAGATATCAAAGGGACATTCAACATCCAACTGATGTAAGAAGCGAGGATGGTGCACGGGAGTCACAAGGCAAGGACCTGGCCAGTGACATGGGAGGGGAGCTGATGAGAGGTGTTGCTCTAATTTGACTAAAGATTTTTAAGGCATGTTTATTTACAGCATAAAATTATAGACTTAGTTTTTTATCTTAGGTTTCTTTAAAATTCACTCTCTTTAAGAAGTTTCTACTGTGATCAGCAGGGTCACTTATCAAATAAAAGCAGGAATTCACTTCATACCTGTTTGCAGGCATTGGAGAGGGCACAATGTCTGGCAATGACCAGCCTATCTTAGACTGGTAGTGTTGTTTCATTAGCAGTCTGGCGCAGCCTGGAAATGAGCTTGGTCTCAAGGAGAGTCCACAGATCACCAGGAACATATTCTTGTAGGTAAACCTCATTGTCTTCCTAATTCATTCCTCCTTGCTTTATCCAACATGTATTGCTACTGGATTATTGACGATGTGATTTCTTTTCTTGATGTGAGCCACAATAGAAAAGGCATTACTGTACAAAACAGGGAGATAAAGCAGAGATGTGTGTGTTAGACTTGTGGTAATGTTGAGTATGTCTGGTACATGGCATTCTTCTCATTTAGGACTTGGTCTGCACCCTCCTCTGTGGCTTAGAGGATGCTCTGCATGTGCAGAGCAAATGTGGGACCGGAGACCTGTGCCAAGGCTCCCTCCATCCTTGTAGCCCTTTGCTGTAGCTGGGATTAGAGGGAGGGGTGGGGTGGAAAACATGCGGTACAGAAATTGCTCGAGTCTGATGGAGGGGTATGCAACAATTAAAAGGTGGCATTTGGGACAAGCTCGCACATTCCAGGTTATAAACTGATTTGCCTGAGGTTGGGAAAAGTCATCCCGCCTGCAAACACAGCTGGACACTGAGCAGCCGAGGGAGACTGCACAGGAAGCTCGGGCAAAGGTCTGTGCATCACTGAGACATTAGTGGCACAAATCTGCTCTTGGAACTGGAGTAACTGTAAAGGTACAGGTTCCCCTTCCACCCCAGTTCCCCAAGTACCGGTCAGGAACAGGATTTTATCATGTCTCATGTTGGATTTGAGTACAAGTAGCGCTTGTGTTACCTACCTTGGCTGTTTCCAGTCTTGGCTTGGTTTGCTCTCGGCTTTGAACTCCCGCACGTGCTAAGCACAATGCAAAGATGCCTCAGTAAACGCTGAGATATCCACGTAAAGGGTGCTCCAGAAGTATATATGATCAGCTGATTGGTTCTGTTCAGTAATTTGGAATTATAAATAACTGAAAAGCAGCTAACCATCATCCTATGCCGCCATAGTAATAAATAAGAGGTGCATATTTTTGAAGGCTTTTACTCTTAGAACAGAAAAAGATATAATAGCTTTTTTTAATATGTCACATAATTTATTCTGAAAAACAGATGTATTTTGTTGTTGCCATTATCATTTGATGAAATACTTTAAAGCCGGTCCAAGGTGGTGCATTTTCAAATATAATGTATACAGTACATCTAGCAGTTAACAAAATTTGGATGTGCAGCATAGAATGGTCATTATTTTTACTGAAAAAAAATAAAGGCACTAATTACTTACAGACAAGATACTTAGCACAAACAGATAAGCTTCAAAATGAAAAATTCTCGGTTTATGATAATTATGTTCTCTGCTTTGTTTTCGGAGACTGATAATTTGAGGCTTTAAAATCACCAGGAAGCCATTAATTGGAATTCTTCAATAAAAAATAAATTACATAGAAGTTCATGATGAGTTGTAAAAACACAGAGACTGTATTATGCAGTGAGCGACATTGCTCTACTATTTATAGACATGCACAGCTATGTCTAACAGCAAAACTGTAAAGAATTTGAGATGTGCAGATAGCAATTATTCACGGATCCCAACGATCTGCAGATAGTTCAAATAACTGCTTTTAGCAGATCAGCTATGCAATAAAAGCAGGGCTTTATTTCCAAGTGGCACTCTTCTAACATGTTGCTTCTTGGTTTTTGACATCTTATATGACATTATTCTCCTAGAGTCAGTTATAATGAGAAGACATGGAAATCCGTGTGTTGGAGCGGGTGCTCCACTCCAGGCATGAGATTATTGATAGGAGTAGAAGGGATTTCTTTTATGAAAGGTTGATACGGTTCTTCCTCCTATATCAGGCTCAGACTCTGAAACCCATAGCAGCTGACCAAAAGAAAGTGTTTGATTTCTTTCCTGCACCATTTTTTGCTCTCCCCTTGTTCTCTGCTTTCACCTGGGACTGAATCCTTAGTGGGTGATCCTGTGAAAGCTGGTGGAGCAGGTTCAAGGCTTAAGGATCTGCCCCATGGCACCGATCACAGATCTTCTCTTGGCTTATGAAGGAGCTGGACTGAACCCTCACTGGAGTTGTGTAAATAACTGGGGGTGAATTTAGGAGACCTGTTCCTGAGAACCTCCACCCTGCAGACCCCTTAAATTATCCACTGCTGTCCTTCTAAACACATGCCACAATGGTGGGGCAGAGCCACCAGATTTCAGCAGCTTTCCCTCGGGAGTGAGTCTCAAAGGAGTGGTAGACACAGAGAAATGAACCGCTTTGTTCAATTTTTCTCCTCACTTTCTCCATCACGTGGGTGGGTACTATGAGGAGGCTGGTCTTTCCCCTTTCCCAAGGGAGAACGGACACCTTTTTGTCATTGCTGGAATCCAGGCCTGAGACTCGAGACAGAGCTGCTAATGGTACGCAATTAATTGTCTGACCCAGAGAGTACAAAATACTGTTATGTTCTGGCCCTGCTCTTTTCATGACCACTGACACCCTGGGGCTCTTTAGATAAAGCAAGTAGTAACAGTGATCGTCGGGATCCTTGACACATGCCACCTAGGAAAGGAAACAGAGCAAGTTTCAGCTCATTCACCAGCGAGCTCAAGGGGATGCACAAAGGAGTGAAGTGGCCTTGGTAGAGCCTGGTCTAAAGTTACACTTCAGGAAGAGGGAGGAAGTATTTCCCGAGGACCTGATCAAACGCGCTCTCTCTTCAGTGCCAGTATAATGCCTTCTGGCTGCCATCGTACGCAGGTAGCATTCAAGGGCTTTACGTGACTCTCGGGTGATTGCAGAATAAGTAGAATCAAGGTAGGTGAGTTAATTCTCACAATATCAACAAGTGCAGAGTCACAAACCATCTTGTTTAATATTTTGTGGCTAAAATCAATCAAAGGTATCATCTGGTTTATCCTTCCACCCTGCCTCTGTTTGCTTAAATGTGAGTTAGTGCAATCACAGGGAAGGCAGGATGATGCAAGCCTAGGGAGACAAGTATAATGTGAGACAATAGCATGGAGAACGCTATGGTGTCACGACAAAATGACATAGTGTCAGGAGACAAAGCCGTACAAAAAAATATTGGGTCTCTGCTGGCATTTGAGGAGTATTGTAATTCTTGGAGAATAAAACCTACCATACGTCATCCAAAATCAATTGATAAGAGATCTCAGAGAGATTAAAAACTGTTCCCTCCCATTCATTAGTAAAGGTGGCTTCTGTACAAAGCTGATTGTTGATGTGGGCCAACTATGATAAATGCTCTCTTACCCACCGAAAAGAAACACTTCTTAATGAGCCATCATCTTGTGTATGTTTTAATTTCCAAATTGCTACAGTGGATATACAGAGCTCCCCAGAGTAATAGTGCTGCTCAGAGACACGCTACCCTATGCAATAATTTAGAGTTGGATTTGGGATTTTTTTTTTAGGTTCCCAGAACTTTTTGATGCCCAGCCAGTCCCATGACCTGACCTCTGCGTATTATTAACATTGCAACAATAAACTATTAACTTTTATTTTCGTGTACTGTAGTACAACTTATAAGGAACTATTCATACGTGGTTACTGTGAGCATTTATGGACTGTAATTGCCATGACTGGGCACCCACAGCTCCTATTTACTCAAGAGACAGTTAGTGGTGATCAGCACCTTTGAATGTCCAGACATTTCTTTCTGGGAAAAACTACTTCCTGAAAGGATGGTTCCGCCTCTGCTCCATTGCTCAATTGTGCTTTTTTTCCAAGTGTGGCTTAGCCTACGATATATCCTTCTACAGCCCCCGTGCTCCTTTGGGAGGGCAGAGACCAGGATGTCCCACACAGCAGCCCCCAGAGTAGTGCAGTGGAGCCCACATTGGGTTTCCTCCTGCATCCCTGAAGTTTGCAGCTGAACACTGAGACAATTCTAGGTCCTGTAAATGTCCCGTCCTGTTGCAAACCCCACAGCTCTTTAAGAGCAGCGGTGACATTCATTCCACATCTTTAAATTGTTTTCAGTAGACCAGTGCTTGGGCCAATGACAGTGATGCTGCAAAAGGTCACTTGATGGACCTCGGTGCTCTGTTTTATTTACTTGGTTTATTCGGCTTGCAATGAAGACAGGATGCATTTAATACGTTGGCTGCATCACAGGCAGCCAAACTCCGGTCCCCAGCCACCTCCTGTGATTTAGAGCATTTGTAGGAGGTGTTAGAAGAAATGGAAAGAGTTCAGCATATTTTTTGATATGTCAGAATTTCAAAGGATTTCTGAAATTTAATGAACTCCTTTAATAAGCATAATTGTCTTGAGTACATGTGAGAAAACTTCTGAAATAGCAGAATTAGGCATGCTCCATTTTGTAGCCTTTCAATGACCTCCAGCAAACGTGTGACCCAGATATGAGAGCCTCCTGTCCACTTGCATAAACATGATGTTTTAAAAAGGCAGAGGGGGGGGCGAATAAAAGAATTGAGCTCTTAATGGCACATGGAGAGAGACATATCGCAATTGCAAAACAAATTCAGTAGCAGATAGAGAATTGCCTGGAGACTCTGCGTGCCGAAACTCAGCTGCCTCCTGCGAGACTGAGGTTTGATAGCCGTGGACCTTCAGTCAAAACCGCTCTGGATTTTCCTATGCAGAAGCTCAGATGGTAGTAAGGTGCAGAGATCAGGTTTAGTCCCACGAAGAATCTCTGTGTTAACGCCTGAATGATGTCCAAGCTGCAGTTACACAATATATTCGGGATGCGTTGCAACGTATGGGACTTTTTATCTCCCGGCCTTGGTGGAGGGACATGCAGGGGTCATGAAAGCAGAATTAGCGGCCATGCCAGGCAGCGAGGAGGTGGTAGCTGCCTGCTCCGCCTGTGACCAGCCCTCCTGCCAATTGCATACCTGTTACGGTGGAAGAAAAAGCTATAATTTAAAAAATCTCATTATTTAACATGCATTTTTAATACATCATTAACTTCTTATGGCATGCCTTCCCTTCTGCCTTGATCCAGGTTCTGGCCATGGGCTCCTTTGCCCATACTCACAGAGAGGGGTGAGTGGCTCTTGATTAGTTTAGGCCCACCACTACCATAGTAACAAGCCCTGATTGTCAGGAGTCTGAATTAATATGCATACTTAAGAGAAGAGGATGGGGGTCCTGCCAGGCGTGCCCGTGCCAGCACACACGGGATAATGCTGTGGCTGCCAGCCCTGCTCATCACGAGCTGTGGCTCCAGCCTCGTGCCTATCAAATCGCGGCTTCTCCTATCGTTGCAAGTCAGGTTTAATTAAAAGCAGGAACTAGCAAAGTGTTGCTGGGATTTAACATTATATGTCGTTAGTTATTAACCGCTACAAATTAGGTAGACGTTTTTTCAAGGAGAGCAATTTCCACAGACAGCACTGGTAAAGTGAGCTGGCGTGGGGTATCGCACAACTTTCCAAAACTGGGATAGCCAGCTTTCTCAGAAAAGCATTTTTGGCCACTTCTTGGGTTTTACGCATGACCGAGATTTAGCACTGTTCGTGCTTGCTTGCAGCAATGATACTTTTCTGTCTGCGAAAACTCATTTTTCATCTTAACAATAATTCCCAGGCAGGAAAAAACATGTCTTATTTTCTCCTCTGAGCCAAACACTGAAACAAAATATTGGGCCAAATTATGTTCTGATTTTGCAACTTTAAAATCTGCCTATGCAAGTTTGTGCTGAATTTAGTTTATTCCCCTCAGGCATTTTCCATGCAATAAAAATTTTATTTCTTTTTTCTTTTCTCTCTTTTTTTCCTTTTTTTTTTCTCCTGCCATTTGGGGAAAATGAAAACTCCAACGAGAGAATTAAGTCAATTGTCAGATTAAAATTTTCTATACTCTTGGTGTTAGAAGAAAACCATACAGAAGGCTCACTCTGAGTATCTTGCCTGGAAATCTGCATTATCAGTGTGACTGAAGCTGCTGATACATATGAGGCATTTTGAGCGGTGGTAGCCAGTGATAAAAAAATCCCCAAACCTAACACAACAAAGAAAAATTCAGCTTTGAGACCTTAATACTTCTGTTCAGCAGTTTAAAGGGAGGAAGTGGTGAGCTGGTCTGAAGATTTTCCTTCTCCGCTACTTTTGCTGCTTCCACAACCCTGTAGGGGGGAGGAAAACAGCCTTTGAGCTGTAATAGGTGTAAAACTAGGCAAATTCAACAAAGTTTTAGTGAGTGAGAATGGAGAGCAGCATTCACAACATTTTACTTGGCAATCTCTTTATAGGTAATCAGACGTGAAGACTGGGCGTGTGATACACAGGGACAGATCACTCTGCGCTGGAGAACGGGGAATTTAAGGTACCACGCAGAACGCGATGTTTATTGGGCGAACAAATGTAGAGTGCAAACCATGGTCTTTGGCACAAAAAGAGGACAAAAAAGCTCTTCAGCGCCAAAGTTTTTATGTTAATCTGGTAAAAGCTACTACAGTATCTGTCACTGTTAGCTTTTTAAGAGCCAGTAAGGCTGAGGCCCACAACCTACACGTATCTTCAGAGTAGATATATCACATTTTTTTCCGGAAGTTAACTGATAAATTGCATGTGTGTGTGTATAGCTATGCGTGGGTGTGTATATGTTTTCCTGTGACTGGGAGATATAAAATAGAGAGCAAGTGAATGTAAAAGCTCATTATTGTTTATTGGCAAAGGAACAGAAATTAAAGGGGAGGTTGGAGGGAGGGCTGGGGGGGGGAGCAAGCCTCTGTAGCTGTACTGACACCAATAACTTTTCATGAGGGTGAGCCCAAGCATCAGGATGTCAGACCCTCGTTCCTGCCCTTTTGAACTTACTTCTATAGATCACAACAAAATAGAGAAGTGAGAGAGATATGCTCTTCTCCCCATTGGGGGACAGAGCTGCTCATGCAAATATTTCAGATGAGAAGTTGAACACACGCCCTGCTCACATCCTCAAGGACGGCCACTTTAAGCAATACTGACACGTTTAGGAGGTGGAAACAGGTATAAAGTAATAAGTACATGGGGGAGAGTGGGGCTTCCTCATGTCCACTCATGTGGTGTAAAATAGTAATTTAGCCATGATGGGGCCGTGTGAATGTGGTGAGCACAGCAGTGGAGTCCCCAAATGTGGGCAGTATGAGGAACAGGAGGAAGGAACTCCATGGGAGCATCCTGGCCGGGCTGGGGCTCAGCTGTCCCCTGACACAGGCAGCAGCTTGGCAGGTTGTGTTCTCACCCTGGGCACGTGGCCGGTGGCTCTGCCTGCAAGAAGCAATGAGCTACATCCCTTGTCATATCCCTGCTGCCGCCAGCTGTGGGGCAGTTCACGACCCGTTGGCAAGAGTTGTCTTATGGGACCTATGCAAGGATATGTTTGTGCTCAGAGTGTTTTGTCCCTGAGACCTGGCCCTGAACATCCCCTCTGTCCTGGAGATGAGCAGGGACACGACACGGCAGCAGCAGACCTGCTGCTGAGCTGGCCACGGGGCTTTGTGCCAGGTCCGGTGCTGCAGGTGTCAGATGCAGAGTGGCCACCACACGCCCCAGTAGCTCTTCAGACTTTTTTGGCATGTCTGCTACTCAAATGGCAGTGGTTGAGGTCCCACCGGGCTCAGGAGGCTCTGTGCGTTAATGTCGTGTGGTGTTGCACGGTCTACGGTTTGTTATTTTAAAAGCAAAATGAGAAGTGAGAGGCAGCTGGTGTGCTCACGGACCTTCTGTGAAAAGATGGCCCCCAACTTGCTCTCTCGGGCAAGGAAATAAAGTCTTTTGCAAAACCCAAATTCCCCACCTTGAGAAGGCAGGTTCCTTTTCACTCATTTTGTGAAACGGAGTTAGCAAGGGCTCCTCAGACTTGAATGATACCCAAGAATATTTTGCTCTCATGGATTAAAACAAGCCACTCCTGAAATCAGATGATTTCTGCTGAGGTCAAGAGGTGCTTTGTCTCACCTGCCAGCTATTTCTGCCTGATTTCTTAGTGCAGTGCTTCAAAATCCCAGCTGAGACCCAAGTCCCACCATGGCAGGAACTGTGCACGCCCCACTGAAGAACAACATTTGCTGTCTCACAGAGATTCAGATTTAAATAGACCATGGTGGGAGGAAAAAAAAAAAACACCAAAAACCACCAAACCACCAACCAAGTGACTCAGGGTTGCTGGGCTGGCTGGTGACAGACTGGGACTGGATTCTACCTCTCCTGCTGGGCTGGTGGCCTCAGGATGAAGCCATATTGCTTTGTCCTGCTGTGCCGAGTGTGTGGCCACCCAGTCAGTGTGGGATTACCACTACCATTAAGAAACAGCAAAGAATTGCTTTTTTATGCACAGTCAGTGTTGTTGTTAATATTATAATAAATCATAATTGATTAGGAAGTTCAACTGCATTGCACTGACATGGGTTGAAAGCCTGGAAACACCAGAAAACCTCTATTTCCACAGAGCCTCACCCCTGCTTGATGGCTAGTCCACCTAAGTAAAACAGATATTTTACATGAGTGGATGTGCCATTTAAAAATGTGAAGACCTCTTGTTTTACATGAAGAGGCACACTTTCGAACAGGGAAACAGCTACGTATCTGCTGAAAGCCCCTGGAAGTATGAGTGTCATTAGTATCTCTGAAAAAGTTGCCCTGTCTACACTCCTCTCGCAGAGCTTTAGTGACAATTTGTGAGCGACACTTCAAGGATGATTTTAGTAAGCCTGGTTCTGCCTGCACTTCCCAGACTTTATAACCTGAACCTCAGTTATCCAGAATCTGCTGTTCTTTCAAAATATGGTATGTCCCAAGAAAACGTTCTCCTCTTCAGTTCTGTAGGTTAGCCCAGAGTTTGATCATCTACATCTTTTCTTAAAATACCTCCAATGGTATTTAGGAAGTTTAATGGCTTATATAACAGCGAGAGGTCGTTGCCCTTTCATGCACTTTGAATTTTCACCCGTGCATCTACTGACATCAGGGTTTATTCTTGTCTGTGAATAGTTCAAAAGGAAGACCCGGTCTGAGCTCCCTTGATGGCAAATACTGCATAGCCATCGCTACCTTCGCTGTTGGCAGCCATCGGATATTTTCTGCGGTATTTAGTTTACATTCAGCTTTTCTTTCTTCTCCAGCAGCAGTTAGGAAATCTGGGTCCCAAGCCTCACCTTTAGTATTTTTTAACACTACTAGGTTGCATAACCTTCCTGAAGTAAAAGGAAAAGAATATGCTACATCTCTTTAGCTTATTATGAAAAAACCCACAGTTATAATGGCTGTCCAGTTCTTTTGGGAAAACCCCTTCTCACACCGCTCTCAAACTGCAGGTAAAAGTATTTTGGTGATACTCCATGACACAGTCCAACATTCACCCAAACTCTCTGCTGCTGGGGGCACTGGAAAACAAAGTAAAATACAACTTTCAAATGCTGAGAGGTACAGGTGTCCTTTTTGGAGGAAATATTCAAGGGAGGTGCACAAACACCTTGAAAACTGGAATGGGGCAGGGTCCAGGGAGCAGCAGCCTGTCCCTTGCAAGAGAAACCAGCAAATAACGAGTTGGTTATAGGAGAGATAAAAGAAAAGCTGACCTCTGCGATAAGCATGGAGGTGGCGGAACGATGAAGCAAGGAGGCAATTATCGCAACTCTCCGGGATGAAGTGGGTACAAGAGCTAACGTAGCTGAGCAGTGAATTTCAGCAGCATAAAAAAATGGTTTGAACAGCTGCGGGGGTTACTGCTGGAGACTGTATCAGAAAGAAGAAAAATGGATATTGCCTGCAGAGGGACTCGGCACTTTATTGGGCTTCCAGGAGAAGTCAGCTCCAGCGTACGCAGGAATTTCTGAGGAGATGATTTCCCAGCTACTTTAGATTCACTGCAAACAGGTTTCAAGTGATAAAATTCTTTGGGGGATATGGGTTATAATGAATGATCCGTTTTAGAAGAGGAAACAAATAGTGGGATGTTGCAATGTTTTAGCAGTGAGAAAGCCATTGTTTCCAGATTTGTATTAATGATACAGAGTAGGAGGAGAATGGTGAGATGACAGCGTTTGTAAATGAGGGAAGTGATCAAAGATCAACAGCAGTCCCAGGAGAAAGAGTGAGAGCATTTGGAAAATACTAGATTTCAGCTCCAATTCTCCTATCCCTTAGGATATTTTATAAATTTATTTTTTTCTGAAGAGTTTTCTGGGCACCTCAAGACAGTGCATTAAGCCTGCATACCTCTCTGATTTGGCCAGCAGTTAAATCCAGCTACAGCTGCTAATACAGATGAGCCTGGAGTCAGGAGAGACCGCAACACTCGAGCCTTGTGAGCAATGGCCAGCTGATGTTATTTCAAGACTCCTGTCATGAGCACAGCTCTCACCATGTGAACAATTCTGGGTATTACTCACAACTTGTAAGAACAAAGTGAAGAACAGTATTTGAACCGTGTTTTCTAAATACAGCCACATGAACAATACTTTGAAAGGAAAAAATTCCTGTCAAGTCACATTTTATATGCAGCACCAGGAAAAAAAAAAAAATCTGCTCGAGAAATCTAGATGTGTAGGCAAAAATATGCGAAGTAGGAAAACCCAAAACACAAAAAGAATTATGTTGCTCAACTAACATTATATTTCTTGCATGATAATAATTATAAACAGACACACCATTCAATGACTTACAGATTTATTTCTCTTATTCCCTTAGTTCAGCTAAAATTTGTAAAGTATTTCCTTTCAAATGTGGAATAATTGACTTGTTCTTATGACATCCTGAGCTTACAGTCCAAAGCTGAGTGCGAGCTTTCAGTGGAAGCTGGATGTCTCTGTGTAATAAGCACTGTGATTTCATCGCATCTGACTGGGTTTGGCACAACAATTACTGATGAGATGTAATCACCTGGGCTGTGCAGAAAATGATGCCACATGGTGGGGGGGCTGCTTGCACCCTTTGAATTTGCTGAAACAACAAACCCAGTGACTCTACACAATGTCTGCAGGGATGCCAAAAGCAAAAGTTTTGGAAAAAGAAAGGTTTAAAGAATTGGGTGTCAGGAATGTCAGGAGAAGACTGTCCACATTTAAAGCTGTGCAGGCTCTTTGGAGCAACCTGCTCTGCCACAGCAGCCATCTAGGCTTCCCGCTCTTCTTTTCCTTCATGTGGTCCCTCCGCCGCCCCAGATAGAATCATAGAATCATAGAATGGTTTGGGTTGAAAGCGCCCTTAAAGACCATCTATTTCCACCCCCCCTGCCATGGGCAGGGACACCTTCCACTAGACCAGGTTGCTCAAAGCCTCATCCAGCCTGGCCTTGAAGACATCCAGGGAGGGGGCATCCACAACATCTCTGGGCAACCTGTTCCAGTGCCTCACCACCCTCTCTGGGAAGAAATTCTTCCTGACATCTAATCTAAACCTCCTTGATTTCAATTTGTACCCATTATCCCTTGTCCTATCACTACAGGCTCTTGTAAAAAGTCCTCTCCCAGCACCCTTGTAGCCCCTTCAGATACTGGAAAGCTGCAATGAGGTCTCCTCGGAGCCTCCTCTTCTCCAGGCTGAACAAGATGATTGCCTCATCTTCTCTGTTTAAAAGTCATTTCAGCTGTTGATGTGTTCTTTATGTGAGTTTGCTGACTTGTTTTGTGAGGCTGTTTGGTGCAGTGGGATCCCTCGGCACAACATCAGCTTTGCTGCTGCTGGGCTCCTCCTCAGGCAAAGCTGCCCCATCTCCTTGGTCAGCCCCTGGCACCCATGACGCCTTCCTCTAGTTGGAGTGAGGATGTACACGTGCCCTCAAATCTCATTCCTATCAACTGGCCTTTCTGTACCCTCCTTCCATGAGCATGGGACCTGCAGGAAGACTCCCCTGTACCATGGAGTGAGCAACCCATCTTGTCTCGGAAGGCACAGGTAGATGCCACACCTCTCAGGCTTTGAATATGACAGAAAATGCCTGTCTATGAATACAAACTGAGTTGCCTTCTGCCTGCAATTGCTGTCCTCATCAGACATTGTTTTAAGTGTTATTCTTGGCAATAATGTCTCGTTCAGCTTAGCTGCTTCTCCCCAGTGATCGTGCACTTTGGTTTCCCATCTTTATCAGAATGGGCAGCTTTGTACTTAAAGCCTGCTTTGTGTTTGTGTTGGGCATTTTATGGTTGGGAAATTGTGTTTTCCCTGTGGATCATTCTGCCAGTTTAGTCTGTGTCTCACTGCCTGGTTTTCCCAGGGAGCTGGTCCCAAGCAGAAATGGGAGGTCAACTCTTGTATGTTTTGGAAATTTGCAAGAAATATTAATTGGAAATCAGACATGAAGATATTAAATGTGCACATAGAGTTAGAAGAGGATGCATTAGTGGCATAATCCTTTCTATGACATTCTGTACATATCTTTAAATGTACAATTTAAAGTGTTGAACAAGCACTACCTTAAATCAATCAGTCAACTGTATAGGCTGCAGTTCCCTCAATAGAAATGTTTAGGCCTTTTTCCAACCTCTACTCAATAGAAAACACAGGATTGCTCCATCATATTCACTGTTTTCTCTTCTGCTACCATTTTCCACACTTCTTGATCAGGTCCTTTTTCCCCAGCAGGGCAACTGGTAAGTGATCAGTACCTCACTTTGCCTATTTGACTCAATTTATTTAGGTGATCAGGTGCAAAACTAACCATTAGAGTGTCAAGAGCTTTTTTTGTATGAGTGACATACTTTGCCCCATCATTGATGACTGGGACCAGGCTCTCATGGACATGTTTTTCTGGTTCTGTCTGCAGAGTTACACCAGGGAAAGGTTTGGCAGATGCTGTAAAAACTAAACCTTGACCCAGCCATGAGCAAATGAGAGAGGTGGCTGTTTAAAATGAAGTCAGATGAAGCCATTTTAATATTGACTGAAATACTTAATTTTATCGGCGCTGGCTGCTATGAATGTGTTTTCCTCTCGGTCACAAGCAGTGGGATTACCCAGCTCAGAGATCACTAGTGGGACTCTTGATCCTTAGCTCCTCTCTGAGGACAGGGCTGGGAGAAAGGGTCACCCTTCACATGGGCCATTGTCCCCATGGGCTTAGGTTTCTGCCCTTGAACACAGGAAAAATGAACTAGATGCAATTGGCTGGTGATTTGGTTTTCAGCCCAGTAGTTCTGACCAGAGGGTGCTGGACTCTCTGTGGCCAGAAGTCAGTTAGCTGCCAGCGCAGTATTTGCGTGGAGACTCACATAACATCTTCTGGCTGACAAACCACATTATATATCTGTCCTTGTGCCTAGCAGTAAGCATCACTTCTTTTTAATTTTTTTTTTCCTCAGCACACTGCATTAAACATAGCCAAAATTGTAAACTTCTTGTGTTATCCTAGTTCTCCAAGCTATCCAAGACGGAGTAGATATCAGGGACCTGTCTTGAGATGGGGAAGGGGCTCCATCTCAACTGCTGCTTGGGCGACTTATTGACACCAGAATGCCTAAAAAACTGGCTTCGTAGCAGGTAATATCCGAGCCAAAAAATGGCAGATCAGCAGCTGCTGGAAGCAGAAACTCCTTCGCAAGTTCTGGTTCTCGCTGGTATCACCCAAGCTGCTTTCCTGACTTTTAACAACGGCTTTTCGTTAATTAGGTCATGCGTGGCCATCATATATGAAGCGCTACACAATCCAGCAGGAACAGTGTTTTGTGCCAGTGTGTCTTTTCACTCCATAAGTCTCACATTTTCTTTGCTCTCCAGGTTAGGCTGAGACGGAAGGAGGGACTTGGAGAGGGAAGATTAACCTTTTGCTGGCCACAATTTGTTCCCTCTTATCACGGAGGATTTGGCAACCCACCCCCCTCCCATCCTGCCTATCTGTTTGAATTGCTGAAAGCCTAATGCTCCCATATGAGAGATAAGTAAGTGAGCTCTCTTTCTTTTCCATAGGGATGAACTATAGTGTATGCAGATTATTAGGAGAAGAAAATAGTATCAGAGAAAGGTGGCTTTCTTAAAAGGCATCAGTAGCATTAGTGTCATGTGTGAAGCACCCATTTGTGACAACTGTACAGACCTTTCAATGGAAAATTGTGCTGTGCTACCTTTTAAAGTATGAAATGCTAATTTTGGATTTACAGTTTTTGAACTGGAGGGCTGCATTTTGCATGGAATTTTGTTTAATTTCCCAGTGAAAAAAGGCATTTGAAACACAACTGCCTACAGCCAACTGTCAACAAAAATCAACTGTAATAACACGCAGCCTGTCACTGATTTATGTGGTGATGTGGTAATCTTCTCAATTTAGCTGGATATTTCTTCTTCATACCAAATAGCTGAAAGTCTTGCTAGACATTTATGAATATCGGGAGGTACTATTAGGATGATAATGGGGCAAGATTAAAGAGGTGTTCACTAGTTCAAAGTGCCAGTTAAAGAGACAGGGATTCGAGACGTATATATATATATGGCCCATCAGTATAAGTGAACTTTATATTTTTGGAGTTGCTTAAGATTTGGGAGACAGCATATTGAAATCCATCTGCCACGAGAGCAGCTTTCTAAAGGGAGACTGGGGAGAGCAGCTATACACATCTTTCCCCCACTCCAAAATCTGCTTTTGTTTAGCAGGGGGTGGGTTGAAAATGTAAGGTATTGAAGATAGAGCAAACAATTGGGGGTGATACTATGGCAAAGAGGGTGCTGTGACTCTTCACCGTTTTCCCCAAACATCAGTGTCTTAGGCATGGTCATTTTGCATCACGCCACATCTCAGCATAAGATTAAGATATCTCGCTCTGCATGTTCCAGCTAAGAAAAGTAATTGGCTTCTCATAAAGAGCTAGAACTAATGCAGACAAAACGATACTGCAAGACTTGAGCTGCAAATAAAGAGACAAGTTTGTGTTTTACAAAAATGTATAATTTACCAGGCATTTCATTATGCTGTATAAAAAGGCAAAAATGATAATTGAAAATAAATGCGGCTGCCTAGCTACAGTATACGCTGCCAGCGTTACTGGAAATAGAAGTGCTTTCTTGCTGAAGATAGTTAAAATTTTGATACAACTTCTGTCTGCAGATTTGTATAATGTATCTTGTTAAATTTGTTTCAGTTTGGATATTTGTTACAGGGAAGCAGGCAAAATGTGAGTGTCTGTCTGTGTATTTATATACCTAGGGGTTTATACAATTATATTAATTATTAACAGTGTATTCTGCAGATGAACGCATCTGTGGAGTCTGAGCGAGGGTACATGTTGCTGAGTTTATTTCAGACTGGGCAAAGTACATCAGTTGCCTTCAACATATTCCTTTGCAGACTCCTGTCTTTCAGGGAACATGGTTACAAATATAAATATACCACAGTTATGTTGTTATTTTTTTTTTCCCCCTGAAGCAAAGGGAATTCTGAGTTGCCATTTTGTTTTGTCATCATACAAAGATGGGGCTAGTTGGGGATGCTGAGAATTACTGGAGGAGAATAAAATTGGCCCATGAGTTGCCATCGCTTTTGCTCCGAGAGCTTCTTTCTGGTCCCCCTCATCCTCTGGCAAGAGCAAGTTGCCACAGACATGGTGTCCGTATGTGTCCTAATGCATGTGTCTACCGGAAACAGTCCTGGAGCTCTCCACACCCAGATTAGGAAAGATTTCTCCCGAGGGAGTTTTCTTGGGGAAAAACCTGTCCTGGATCGAGATTTTTCTTCCAAGCTCCTCAATTTCTTAGCGAAGAGCTTCAAATGGCCTAGGCTCGCTACTTCATGGTGTCCACTCATGCCCTGCAGCAGCAAATGTCCGTGCAGGTTACCCAAGTTATCGGTGAAGCCTACTGAGCTTCCATTAGCTCTGGAATTAAGCTAAGAAAGGAAAGTGAAGAGGTCTTCCTTGGATGGCTCAGGCACCAAGAGGCTTGACAACACCAAGCTGGCTTTAGAGGCCAGAGAGGCAGGGTTAGAGAAACAGCAAAAGAAACAAGCTGCTTGTTGGGACTCCCATGCTGCAGATTCCCCCCCTGCCCCCCTCAGAGTCTATGGGATGGGAACACCATGGACTGAGTACCGGGAAATGAACTGATCAGAAGGAAAATTCTGCTTTTATGTGTGTGTTTAGATCCACTGTTTAAAATTATCTTAATTTTTACCCTTTTCTTTCCATCTGAACTCTTTTTTATCTATAGACTCAGCTGGTCTGCATTGTTCAGACAGTCATGGTTGTGTTTGGATGGGTCAGGCCCTATGAATTCATTTGGCCTTGAAGCAAAAAACTCATCATGAATAATGAAAGAAAAGGAAAATAATGCCTGAGACAGAATGACTTTAAAAATGATTAATATCTATTCTTTCCCTCATAATTTGCTTCCAGACTTTTCCCTTTTCAAAATAGCTTGCCATTAGCAGTTGAACTTTCAATAGTTTGTACTTTGATGGAACTGGTTCTCTGAAGCCAAAGGGAACATTATTATTATTATTAGTATTAGTATTATTAATGAAATCAAGGTTCATTTTGATGAGTTCAAAGCCCTAGATGAATATAGAAAGGACCAAGTTCTGCCCTCCACCACACAGAGTTTGCTCAAATTGTCCACTTGAAACACAGCAACGTTTGTCACAGAGATAGTGAAAATCTTGAAACCGTAGAGGTAAACACCACCATCAGCCTCCCATCCAATAACTGCTTTCAAAAAAGCAGGTCCCACACAGGGGATTTGCAATTATGAAGGAATGGGATATATCAGGGATGCAATCGACTGCCACTAAGTAACTCAGCACCTCTCAGGGGCCTCCACTCAAGTTCCCAGGGCCTTGTCTCTGGCAGGAGATTTTCTTTCTTCAAAGGCTTTTATTAAAAACCAGCTCAGGTAAATGCTGACAGTAAGCAAGCAAACCTGTTGAGCCACGAGTCCACAACTTCCCAGGCAACAGGATGCTTCTCTGTGACATTTAAGAGAGCTAACAGCTGAAGAAAATATTGCATGTTTTACCCTTTCTACTTAAAATAACAAAAAAGTGCTGCTCTGGCAATTGCATTCAGGTTCATGTTCAGTCCCATCCCCAAGGTCTCAAGACTCCCAGCTGCCTGCTGTTAAAGGAGAACCCCTTTTGCCATAGTACCCTGGCCAGTCCCCACTCTCATTCCCTGACCAGAACTTTGGAATAACCCAAAGCTGCTCTATCTACCCTAGAAGCAGATCCACACCAGGATTTAGGGTGTGCCGAGACACGGCTTGGGGACTCCAGCTGGCAGGGTATGGATGCAAAGCAATCGCCCCTAATGAGTTAAAGGGAGTTGACTAGAGCATCCCAGACACCTGGGAAGCTGTTTCCATCATGGTTTGAGCTTATGTTTGCTCCTTCTTCATGCAGCTTCACCTTCTCTCTGAATGTTTCCATCTAACTGCATTGGTCTCCTTGGGTTACCCTGAACTTCAGGTAAGTCTTTTTGTTATTCCTAAAGTCTTAAGGCTTTGTAGTATGACAGAGCTTTAAGGGTTTTTTTTGGAGATGATGAGCAGTTTGGTAGCTGTTGGACAGTTTGGTGGTTGTAGGACCTGGAGTTGTTCCTTTCCATGGCAGCTGAAAGGTGGAATAGTTGCTTGAAGCGAAAGATGATGATTTTGTACTCCTGTGATGAGAGCCTAACATATTTTTTACTTTTTAATCCCTCTACCCACCTCTATTTAGCCCCTATTGCATGTTTCTGCTTTGTTGGTGTGTTTAACCTTTAGACACCTGCAAGCCCGCGTTGCCTCTCTTGTGAGTCTTCACCTAGCTGATCATCTGCAGATAGCAGCAAGATTCTAATGGGAAGTGGAACTTCTGAAGAAAGCCAGACTTCTTTGATTTTCTGTCAAAATAGCGGATGACGATTTTGTTTGCAATGGTCGGATGTGCCAGTTCTGTGAGTGTTATGGTCTTTGCAGTACATGAAGTCAAAATTGTTACGCTCTTTAGTCAGGCGATGCTCCTGTCAAGTATCTGGTTTTTAACCTGGTTAAAACAGGGATTGCCCCAGCTTTCTACTTCATCCTTTTCCTGGCATGGCTGGTCTTGGAAGAGGGTTGGGAAACCAAAAGATGCATTTTGTCCCCTGCTGCTGCAGTTTCAACCAAACCCTGCAGCATTAGTGCAAACTTCAGGTGTCCCAGCTAAATTAATTTGTGAGCTTGTGGTCACAGCTGAACTTCCTTAAAACGCTTAAGGGTAAAGGACGGCTGAGAAGCATTGAGAAGCTACCAGAATCTTCTGTGTCTTTCGGATCAGGCTCTGAATTATCTCTGCCTGTGCTACGAGGTGGAAGCAGACCTTTTAATGTATGGAGGGGGTAAAGCCACTTCTGTTGCACATGGAAATCACGGCAACCTCAGCTTAAGTATCTGCACTTGTGTCAGGTACTCCATTATGGGGACCTTAATGGCTCAGGGAAAGAAGACTTAGGTGGCAAAGCCCCCTCCCCACTGAAAATCCTCCCAGTTTCAGGGCTTTCACCTGCAGCATATAGCAGTCTGTTTTTTAACACATACAAATGCACTTGTGTATTATCTGCAGCCATAATTGAATGTATACACAAACCCACAATAGGTACACCTGTGCTGCCTCCCTGGCATGCATAAGTATTCCCCGCATGCCTGTGTGTTCTCTACAAGCTACACTACACATTAATAAGACAATCCATATATTGCATTAGGACATACCGTATGCAGACAATGCTCCAGGTACTGATTTTTTTTTTTTTTTAAATCCTGAAATATGGCTGATATGGTCCACTGCAAAATGAACCTATATTGGAAATGGCAAAATTGTAATGTAAAATATACTGGGGCCAGTGGGGTGTGATGTTTTTTGCATACATTTTTTCTCCCTTGACCCATGCCATTCTCCTGCGTATAAGGGGGGGGGGAAAAAGCTTCATCTCACACAGAAATGTGATGTCCTTTACTGCCAGAGGCTGTTGCTGTTTTAAATGAGGAAAAAGCACAATGCATGAAGAAGGAAAATTAAAGCATATTCATTTTGGAAATTAGATACGGTGTCAGGAGACTCTCTGGAAATAGCAGGGTTTGAATGGAGCACCAGACTACAAGACAGTTCACTGAACTTTTGACCACTATTTATACTATGGGAGCTTTTGAAATGGGAAGACAGCAAAGTATTTTATAGCTGTTTAATAGTGGATTGTGTTTTTTACTAGACATTTATCTTCTCTCTGAGTGTATATAAGATAAGTAAACATTATGTAGTGTAATTGCATTATGTTGGAAGTGCTTTAATTTAGGCTTGGTTTATTTTCCCTGTTTGTGGTACATTTCGTCTTGAGCAGCGAAGCTGCCTGCCTCTGCAAGTGGGTGCAGTCGCCACCTGAATGTCTGACCCCATCCCAGCATCTAATGTGTAACTGGGGTCACTCTTGGGATCTAAGGAACACTTTTGCTGGTTGTTGTATTGGGCAAAAACGTAAGTGTAATGCAGGGGTGACCATGGCCCTGGACCATCTGAGAAGCAAAAGTGACTTCTAGTTTCAGGCCTGACTTAATCTCTTTCTCATTTCTACATAGTGAAACTCATTTTAATCTCATTTAATGGCTTTGGGCCCTCTTTAGCATTCCAGGTACACTGAGCAATACGCCCTTCCAGGGTTGGCAGCTATCGCATTACAATTGTAATGATGCATCACCAGGCAGACACGCATGCATGTTTCATTCTCATGGATGAAACACTGTTTGCAAAACCAAAAATGTGTTTGGGGTATTTTTAGGTCGTATTAACTTGGGTTGTTGTTCATGGAATTAATGTGGAAAGAACAGGTTTTGGCATGTTTTTATGCACATGGCACAAACTGAGAGAATGTGCTCTCAGAGCAGTTTTAGCCCTTAGTCGAGACTCTTCCCTTCTCCCTTTTCTTTCCAACTACATAAATTTGGCTCGAGTTGACATGGGGAAAGTTGTGCTGTGGTGCTGGGTGTGAGAGGGGCCAGCCATCCAAGAGGGAAGTGCTCTGGAGAAGGAACTGTCGCCATTAATCAATGTCCCGTAGCTGAAGGTTCAAATGGAGTTGTGCTGCATTGTGATAGCTGGGCATAGTGCTGTTCCCCAACCCCGTCTTTTTTTTATTCCTTAGAGATGATTATAAAATTGATCTGTTACTTAAAAGATGGTGAAACAGTACAATGAAGCCTTTTTTTTATTTCTTTTTATTTTATGTGTGGCATTAGGAAAAGTTTAAGTTGATGGACATTCACTGTGTAGTCCCTTTGTCTTCTGTCGTTTAGCCTTCCATATAGCATAGCCTATGTGGGAAGGAAAAAAAAAAAAGATTCTCCTTCTGCCATGGAAGATGCTTTTCTTCCTTGGACCAGAAGCTCCTCTCCTATCACTAGCCAGTAACAACCCTTCTGTTCATCCTTATGTCAAAGCCACACTACTGAGCTAATAGAGATCGCTGACAATTAGAGATGAGCTGAAATGATTTGGCAAACTCCGGGTGCTTGTGAACCTGAGGGTGTTCTCGGATCCCTTTGAGCCTGCTGGGTGTATTGCCAACCGTGCGCTTCCCACGTCCCCCGTCCTAATGGGGAGAGCAGTTGGGATGCAGCGTCCAGCTGGGCCCGGAGGTTAGAGAAGCGTGAGAGGAGGAGCCTATCAAGCTGCATCTTAACCCTGCTGAGAGAGACATCTCTTCCCTGTTTCCCTTCCTGGCTGCTCTTTGTTGCTGCTTCTTGCCAAGACGTCCCAGGCATTGTCAGGTTTCTTCTCCCTGTGTGAGAAGATGTGACGGGATCCAGGGATGGCACTCTGTCTTTTGATTGTGAGTAGCTAGATGGGCCATATCTGGAGAGACAATGTCGTTTGAACAGACCAGATGAGCAACATGTAAGATAATGTTCTACAAGGAATACAAATTCCCTATCACCAAACACCCCCTTGAGTTTTTTCTGTGGTTCATTTCTTCTTTTTTGTAATGGTGTGGGCATTTGGGTTGTTTTTTTTTAATTTATTTTTGGGGCTGGGTTTTTTTTTTTTTCCCCTCCTCTATGGACTGATGAAGCATTTCTATTTCATTCTTCCTGGTAGTCCACGACAATATAATGAAATATCTTGAGATCTTATTTATGCCAAAAATTTACAGGGTAAGTGGTAATTTTGGATGCTTTCCTTAATGTTTATTCAGTTTGAGGCTGTTTTGAAGATAGCCACTTAAAACAATGTCCCAGGTAACCACTATTGAAAAAGCAACCTACCTTAGCATACCCCAGAGAAATGCCTCAAGTTAAGCGTATGTAATTGGGATGGTCTATCACTAGGAAAGGTAGCTGGTTGATGGGGTAAGCTATGGCCAGCGGCTTGGCATCAGTGATTTCCACCTGGAAAGACCATGTGTATCTTTTGTGCTCATCGCAGACCCGCACCATCCAAGAAAGCTTTTGCTCAGCCCTGACTAGCTATTTGTGGTAGTGTAGGGAGAAGCTGGTTCCCCAGACTCATTAGGGAGCTGTGCTGCAGGAAAATTGCTTAGGGAATTTTTGTAAATCATCTGAATCCCATGAAACTGAAATGAAGAGGGTTTTTTGGGGTTTGTTTTGTTTGGTTGTTTTTTGGTTTTTTTTTTTTTAAGTCTCCAGGGTCTCTTTCTCTTTCATCATGGTGTGGGAATCTGTACTTCGGTGTTTCTGTCTGCTAGTGTGTCTGATATTTGTGTAGGACTTTGGAGGTGTCTTAGCTTTAAGTCCAGTATAACTTCTAACCTGCACCACATGCAAGCTCATGTCTGTTAAACAGTGGTAGTGAAGAGCAATAGGTGCCTGAAAACTAGACTTTAACAAATTTCAATTTACACTTTGCGTGCATATAAAATATTTCCTATGAAGCATTTCTGTCCAGATTCTAGAAGAGCAGTGAGGGACCATGCTGACAGATCTTTATCCTATGTGACTGCACGTAGAATCATAGAATGGTTTGGGTTGGAAGGGACCTTAATGATCATCTAGTTCCATGCTTTGCTGCAGAAAAACATACAAAACCAGACCAGAGTGGAGGCCCAGAGTTAATCAAACAGAAAAACGAATTACTTGGCCCCATCATTTTCCTCATACACCATGTGAACATGTTAGACACAAATTCTTTGTGTGTGTGAAGAGATAGCAGATCCACATTAATTTTAGAGCTGATTGCTATTCTTTATTAATAGAAATGTAATGTAGCGCCAATGCCAAGTCCTGCCAGACTTTCCTTTTTATCTTCTTTTTCAAACACAGACAATATCGAAGGACTGATCGCCGTCTCCCCCAATCCCTGCTTATTTAAGAGCTGCTTGTTAAGCCAGGGGACAGCAATGGCATCTTATCATGGCTGAGGTGATGATGTCTTGTCAGCAAACACTGTAAATATCACTCAGAAATTTTTCTTAGGCTGAAAATAGTTTCTGTGGAATAATGCTAATTTAATATAGTTTCATAAATTGAAAGGAATTGAATGAATGACAGTAGATTTGTGAATAATTTGCAAATGGAAGCAGTGATAGAATTTGTCAAATAATCTGTTCTCTATTAATAGTTTGCTCTGCTCTATGTAGCTACTGAGTGGTCTTGGTTCTCCGTTTGTTTTTTGAGGGAAAGTTGGATTATTATTGTTTATTTTTATACTATCCTTTTTTTCTGTTCCAAGGGCCATTGTTTACTTTTGAAGTGGATGAAAGATGAATTCAGGTTACATTCTGACGTTACAATGAAATTGTCAATAGAAATCAATGACTTGTCACATGATGAGTTAGGGTCTATAAGTCAGCCTAACAGTGTCCTTATATCTTCAGCTTCTTGCATTGTGCTACCCTCCTCAGGAGCTAAGCAACTGTGATTTTATAGAAAGGTGTTGTCATCGTTAAGGAAATTATAATGGAGTTTAACAAACCTTAAAGCTGAGGCCCAGAACCCTAATATTGGTGCCAGTGTTATGAAGGGGTGTATTGTCTGCGGAGCCTGGTATTTCTGTCTGCATTTATTGACACTAGAGAGGTAATAGACAGAAGAGAGAGAGGTCAGAGCTCACCTTCAGCTGCTATGGATGGCCATGGTGCGGAGCAGGTTTGCACACTCACTCTGCATTGAAACACCACCGTGTCCGCTCTGTCCTCCCAAAGACCTTGGCTTGGATACAGTCGCTTTTTAATGTTCGCATGGGAACGGCGACAGTATTATTTAGCCCTGGAGAATGTCAGTGCTGCAAATGTTGTGTCACCACCCGTGTAGGCATTGGTGTCACCAAAACAGTTGCTGGTGGGGTTTGTGTTGGGCACGTGCTGTGAAAACTGATGGGCTGCAGGGTGCTCCCAGGTCACTCCTTCATGATGAAGCAAGGATGTAGCCGAAGCTCTTAGGCCATGCTTGCCATTTACAGCCCGTTCCCTTGGGGCAGCTTGGAGCTGGTTGTCCTCTCCAGCTGCCTGAGCTCCAGCCATGCCACTGCAACGAGGAGGATGTGAATGCTTAGCCACCAAATGGCCTGGCTTGGCCAGGAGAGTAGTTTCCCTCACCCAGAGGGATGGTGCAGCAAACTTACTCCCCATACTGCCCTCAAATTTGGCCAGATTGTAAATTATACAATCTGGCTTCAGACCCTTTCCGGAACAGAAGTGACTTCAGCTTAAACTAGTTCAGCCCCGGAAAGAGATGGCCCTAAACAGAAATTATTATTATTTTCTTTAATTAAAAATAAAAAAGAAAACCCCAAAGAACATGATTTATAACAAGATACAGGAACAATTTATTCTCTCTCTCCATGTATTAGAGAGGTGGTACTTGGAGCAGCTTGTTAAACAGAAGTGCTTGGCCCCTGGCCTTGCACTGCTGTTTAATGATCCACTCTTCATGTGCCACCTCTCTAATCCATGGAGAGATAGGTACAAATTGTATCTATAATGTTATATTACTTAACAGTATAATGTATTATAAATCATAGAATTGCATCCCTGCCTTGTAATTGGTGAGATGTGTTGCATGAGAAATCCCCTAATTCAATATAAAGTGGTTGCTCTAATGCATAACTGCCTCTATGGATCAAACCAATTCAGCCCAGAAGTAGTGAGGGGAAAGTTAAAGCTTTTTTAATTAAAAAAAAAAAAAAAAAGACAAAAATATGACTTAGCATGGCTTTATGGGCCCTCATTGGCTTTCTGGGCCCCTGCCCCCGAATGGCTGTTTAATAGTCCCTTCCTTGCAGAAAGCTGCTCTGAAGCAGGAAGCGCTCTGCGGCACGCCCTACCTCTTCCCGGAGGATTCTTCCCCATGAGTCACTCCCTTTGCACCAGGACTTATATTGGTGGTGAATCTTCCCCTGTGCTAGATGCAAGTGAAAATGACTGCGGCAGAGACTTCAGCTTGTCGCCTCCTGTGCACCCAGCGCCGTTTAGGGTGCCCATCATGGTGATGTTGGAGCACTCTTGCATGTAAAGTGCAGAGTAATACCTGTGGCTTATTTTCTGCTCTTAAGCAAAATCAATGTCTTCTCCCTGAATAGTGACCAGAAAAAACTACAGCTTCAAGAGAGACTTGAAACTACTGAAAATATCCTTATTATACAACACCTTATCAGTAAAAGAAATATTTATCCTGACCCCTGTAGTAATCCACTAAAGTCCTAGAGCAGGTTGAGTGATGTGCTGTGCGATTTATTCTGTGAAGTTGTAACTACAGATGTGTCTCCCCCCTTACCCCTCCCAGTAAATAACTAACCTTTCTTTAATAAATAATAAATAAACCCTGAAGCTATTCTAGACAAAGTGTGCTTAATTAAAGCCTGTGACACTAAAACAAGTTACCTCTCTTTTCAATTAGAAAATGTACTTGAGGCAGAAAAAAAGAAAATTTAGGAGTAAGAGTTTGTCTAAACTTGTGACAGGAATAGGCCTTAAGGATGGCAAAGAAAACAGTCTTGTTTTGGTTTGTAACAAAGCTCGGCTCTGGGATTAAGGGCCCAGGGTAGGGATGGCAGGATGACAGGTCCCTGCACCCCAGCCATGGGCACTAATGGGGCTGCTGGTGTTGGCCTCGCTGGACAAGACCCTGTTGATCTCACATGGTTTCCGGTAGTGGTAGAGATCTGCAGTCAGACAGGTATCCAAACTCTTCGAGACTCTTGGAAGCAAGAAGCTTGGAAATCTCATACAATTAGTAATTTTTATTATTATTGGCTTTTTCCCTGCTTAGTCTGGGCTAATCTGTAAAAATTTAGGAAACCTATTTTCCATCACACTCCTCCTGCAGTATTTCACTCACCAGAAATCCTGTAGGCTTAAAATGCAGAAGTAAAAGAAATAAACCCTTTGGACCTCCTAATGACTTAAGCTAGTACAGATTTGCATTGGGGCTAGGGGGCAGAACGAGTCAGTCTCATTTTAAGAGGAAGTGTTGCGGGGTACGTTAACAAAGCGAAGCACCCATTCAGTCACCTCCATCTCCTCCTGCAGTTATGAGGCAGCCTGAATTGCGAACTCAGAAAAGTCACTTAATGTCTAGTACCACCTTACGTAAAACGGGAAGGCAAAATGTTCCTTTTGTGATGTGAGGGTGGGGAGGCAGAGGGTTGTTTCTCCCTGTTTTTATACACAGCATCTCTGCTGTGAGGCTGTATCCTTTACTAGGTCTTCTGAAGTTGGGAAGGGAGCTGGAATGTTTGTGTCCAAAATTTGTCATGCTTGACAAATAATACGTAGTGAGAACCTGAGCGTTCATAACTTTATTTGCAAAAAAGGTGTTCGTGTTTCCTCTTTAATGTGAAACGCGTGTCAAGGTGGGGAATGGACAAAATCGTTGCTTGTTCCTGCAAGAGGCCTAAAATCTTCATGCGCTGATTCCTTGTGCTTTTGCTTTTTGCTTTGAATTTATTTCTGAGGTGCAAAGACACTGCCAAAACTTGTAAATAATTTTTTCATTATGTCTTACCAAGAAAAGCCGGCAGAAAAATGTCAATACTTTTGAGGGCAATTAGACAAGATTGTTTTTCACCCAGGTTTTTTGTTATATTTAGTTCTGTGGTACCCAGATTTCCTTCCTGATCAAGTTGTTTTGCTTTCATGGGGTGTGAATTGTCTACAAAGCAAATGTGTTTTTATACATTTCCTTCTCATCTTTTCTTTCTAGTTAGTTTTACCTGCTCTTACAACTGAAAGCTTGGGGTGGAGGAACAAAGAAAAAAAATCATTACTGTTTTCTTACTGAAAGACCCCAAATAATTATGCTAAGTGAGGTAAAGTGTTCTTCTCTTCTGTGGCCAGCTGCAATCCCCTCATCCCCTCCCAACACCCCCATGCCATCCCCCTGTGAGTCTCAGAGCATTGGATTTCCCTCTCCATGGTGGGCAGGGGCTAGTGTTCCTGTCCTCCTCACCAGCGACTCCGAGCAGAGGGGGACTGCCTGGCAGAGTAGGGTCATGCCGTGGGGACTGGAGGGCGAGATGAACAGGAAAAAAAAATAGAGGGGAAAAACTCCAGAACTCTT
>NW_010259862.1:76776-97524 GCF_000690775.1 Eurypyga helias
TAATCAGTACTCACATAAAAATGACTGCCTAACGGGTAAAAAAAATCCATTTCTCTGGCAGCATGCACTTACTCTTAAATCAATCCAACGCAGTACGGCTATTTATTTTTTTTCCTTACTGACTCTTCTATTTATTTTCTTTATACGACAACAAACTTGCCTTTTCTTGGACTGCAGCGAGCAGCAGAATGCTTCGTTTCCCTCATTTCCCCGCGCTGCGGGATTATTGTGAGCAGGGTGTAAACGCAGGTTCATTTTGTGGAGAGTCTTTATATGCGTGTCTGCATAAAAATAGGATGTAATGATTTTGAGGATTAAAGGTACGGTCAGAAACTTTTTAATATGGTATGAAATCCTTGCACTGAGCGCAGCCCTTTCTGACCCTCCAAGACCTCCATACTGAACATACAATAACAATAAATCCTGGAGCAGATTAAGCAATTTCCCCATAGTAATGTGTCTATTGGAGTTTCCAACAACCCAGAGTTGCTTGAAACATTTGGATATTCCAGTCTCTATCCCTTCTGTATGTAGAAAGTTGATGGCAGGGCAGCATCCTGAACTTTGACTCCTTGTAAAAGTTTAAATTGCTGCCCTGCTGGGCTGGGTGAATGCTAATTACTTTGTCTCTTACAATACGTCCAGACTACTTATTTAAAAAAAATCCCTGAAGACACAGCTTTTGCATGCCAAATATATTTCACTCAACATAACACACAAAATAGCGGCCTGTTTGCATACAGCGAATGCAATTGCAAATTCGCTGTTTAGAAACCTTTAAGAATAATTTCAGTTTTGCTCCGGTGTGAAAATTCATCACAACGCTGAGCAGTGCTTGCTTGGGTATCGCCCGTAGAGACAGCTGCACTTCACAAAAACCGTGCGCGTTGCTCCATGGTCCTAGGAGAATGTCCCCAAAACAAAGATTGTTGCAAGCCTGAATCTATGAACATCTGAAATGAGCAGAGTTTCCTTGCAAGCAATTATGAGGCTTTTCTGGGCTCATACCAGGGCGGGCGTTAGTCAGGGACATGTTCAAAGTAAGGGCAAAGCTGTACACCGTGAAACGAGAGTTGAGCAGGCTGTACGGCTTCCTGGAGATGCTCAAAATCTTTGATGCTTCCTAGATTGCTGGAGTCTTATAATTATTAACAATTCTGTAATAACAATATTAATTACCAGGGATGCTGAAGTTCACTCGTGATTGTTTGGTTCCTTTCAGCAATCATTAAGCACAATTAAAAGATCAGAACCGATGAGCTCCTGGCACTGATGTTCTATGTACAGGCCACTCATTGCACTACCACTGCAGGGCAAGGAGCTGTGGGCAAGGGTGGCGTTTTGGGGAGTTCGTGCTGTAAACATGGCATCAGTGTATCCTGAAGGAAAAGATGAAAGGATAAAAAGAAAAGAAATCCCAAAAGATAACAGAGTATGGATGGACAAATCACTCCAGGAAGTGAGAATCTAAACAAGTGTTAACACCTGACTCCCCTGCTCTGTGCGATTCTGAACTGTTAGCATGTAAGCTCGCTCAAGAGTCAATCTGAGAGCAAACCTAAAAGCTGCTTGTTGGCTACTTGGACTTTGCACTAAACCAAGAAACCATCCACCTAAGTTTTTCTGAGCTTTGGTGGAGAGCACAGGGGTCGTGGTCCCATTTATTTTCTCACGGACCTTGAATCAACTAGAAAGTGGTGTTATGTTATGGTTTTCCCCTTATACAAAGACCAGACTTGTTTATTTTCAGACAGAATAAGCTTGTCCTGCACCATGATGACAACTGGGATTTAGTTCCCCTCCAAGAGCATTCAGGATGCTAAGCTTTGGGGAGGAGCTGTGGGTTTTAGCCCATGATAAATACTTTTAATAGAAGATGATCTTCTAGACCGGCTGGGAGAGCTGCTCAGTGGAGACTAATCTAACGTTTTAGCCAAGTCCTACTCCCTTGCGAAGACAGCCTTGGAAATACGTGCTAATGTGTACCAACCGCGGGGTGTTAAGACAGCAGTTGGGAACCAACCTTGGGATGTCCTAGGCTGTTCCTACTCCGGGGTGATGCTGTGGTCTCCTTGAGGACCCCTGCAAACCCCCTTCCCCTGTTTTTGGAGTGGCTGAGGCTTTACTGTGCCCTGTGGCTCTCCCAGGACTGAGTGAGGAGATGAGTGAGTGTGCTGGCACCACGCACAGGGCTAGGGGAATATTTGGGAAATAGGTTAAATGAAAGACATTCCTAACATGCTACCCACTGACTGTTTTTACGTACAGAATGTCTTTTATGGAGGGAAAAAGCCTGCAAATAATTAATTGGGGAAAGCGGGGTGGAGGGGGGAAGATATTAAAGAATTTCATAATATTTCAGACTCATACAAAGTGTCACCAAATCAACAAACAGAGTATTCATTAGGAAAAATGTGCTTAATTTCAGACCAGGGATGTGGAAGCGCCGTGAGAGTTGTTCTCAGAGAATTTTTAGCCCAATCAGAAATGAGAGAAGACCACAATTATTATGGGAGCCTGTTCTTCTGAGAACGCCAACCCAGTTTTGCGGACCCAAGAGGTCTGAACAATCTCAAATCAGGTCTGGCTGAACAACTATTCTCTCGCTGCTGTCTATGCCGAGTGAGACATGAGGTTTCTCGTTACTGTTTTCAAAATGTTTAACCTTTGAGACTCTCCTGAATAGAAAGACAGGGGAGAAGCAAGCTTATTAGGACTATCTGTGCTGATGAAAGGCTTTAAAATCTTACCTGCAAGTAAAACTTGACTCCAGAAAACTGGCTGAATTTGCTGAAGTACGTTTCCCACAGGACAGGGCTGGGGGGGTTTGGGAGCATTGTGGACCAAGAGGACTGAGGATGCTCAGGCACGATGCAGCAGATCACAGATGTGCAAAGCACACATCTGAGCGCTACGCTAAGAGCCGTTATGAAATTCATCAGACTGTGGGTCCTAGCTCCTCCCTGGAAGAGCTTATGAAAGTCACCCCATACATAGCTTTTCCCCATTTGTGTGCCGTACCAGTACTGAGCTGGCCGACTCTTTGTGGATGCCCTGTCCTCGAAAAGCAGATGCGTGAGGATGCACTCACATCCCGCTGCAGAGGGATCGTGCAGCTACTGATTGCTTGTCAACCAGGGCTGATTCAGTAACATACCCATATCACAGGTAATGGCATGGTGGTACTGGAATTAACAACTCGGTGTTTTAGATTACTCCCTAGATTTATTACCTTCTGGGAAAAGAAGTTATTTCTAGACCCTCTGCCAACCCTCAATTTCTAGTAAATGAGAATATACTAGATCTGGGACTTGGGATGCTTTATGAAAGGAGGAAAAAAAAATGATGAAGGAAAAATGATTTTGATCTGAGACAGAAATTCAGACAAAGGATTACGTGTGTTGTTTGAACAGACAGTGCATAAACATTACCTTATATTAGAAGGAACAGAGACTTGCAACATCCAGGAAACTACTTTATTCACAAAATAAAACTAGGCCCGTTTCTGCTTATTCAAATACCACCCACAACTTTCTGGGGAAAGATCATATGCACAGCATATTTGGAAACATTATTAGGAATGCATAAAGTACAGTATTAGTCAATTTTATATGCTCAGTTGCATGAAATCTGTGTGTTTAAAAAATATAATAATTTGCATTTCATGGCTTTTGATAACCTCAGGAGTGCACTTGAAATTCAGCACATGCCCACAGCACCTCCCAGCTCACCCCATTTTTAACTGAAGACCAATGGTTTCTATTAAGGGATCAGGCAGGGACTCTGACAAGCCAGTCAATAACTATGTGAGGTTACTTCATTAATGCTATAATGGCTGATAGAGTGAGAGGCAAAAAACAGGTTCCTGACAGCAGCAAATGAAAATGATAGAGATTCCTGAAGCAACGCGCCTTTCCTTTGTCATTGTCTTTTGCTTGGCTTATTCAAAATGTGGCATTTATGTATTCAGCCTTGATGAATGTTGCAGGCTTTAAGTACTTTTTCCATCTCTAATGCAGTGCCGATTGCACATTGTTCTTTCTTTCTCTCCCTCTCTCTCCTTTTTTTTTTCTTTCTCTTTTTTTTTTTCCTCCCCCCCCTCCTATAACCTCTGCTGTCAAGGCATTGCAGGCTGAAGGGTTGCAGGCACCGGCTAAATAGCTTTTTTGCTGTAAACGGTGAGGGTGACGGGACGATGTATCATGAGCGCTGGCAGGGTCACGCAGCGAGTGGGTGGCGGAGGCTGGAGCCGCAGCAAGGTGGTGAAGGAGTCCCCAGCCCCGCTGCCCGCTGGGGGAGCAGGTCTTTGGGCACGGAGACAGCAACCCACCATCTCATGCATTACTGGGGTTGTTCATGGGACCCCGCTGGTGTTTTAGGAGACGCATTGCAGAAGGGCCCTATAATCTCCCCCTTGAGCAGTTCTCCCCTGGGACAAGCAAGGGCTCCATTCCCCTGTGTCCCAGAGCTGCTTCTGGTGCCCCTGTCCCTCAGCACCCTGCTGGGGTGTCCCCTCTGGCATATGTCCCAGCGTGGTCCTCAAAGGGATGTCGCATTTCTGCTGTTCCCCTGAAGTGGAGGCACCTATGGAATTTGAACATCAGGATAATAGGGCTGGATAATTTAACTTCTTTAAACATTTTTTAAGTATTGCATGTAAATGCCTACATTACAGTAGGAAACATGATATTCTTAAAGTTTACTTTCACTCGTTTCTTTAACTATTCAAGGTGTTGCATGCCTCATCCTTTTTTTTTTTTTTTCTGGTGGGTTTTTTATTTGTTTGTTTTGTCCCAGTTCCTTTCTGCAAATCACTTTTCTTTAGGCCAGGTCAAGGCAAGGCTGGCCTAATGTTTACTCGTTGCAGAACCTGATAGTTTCATGTTTTTGTTATGGAAAAGAAGTTGCTGATTTATCATCGACCAGCCTTTTTAAAGGCAGTGCTATAGGTGAAATGCATCTCCTCAAACTTGTCGAAGTCGCCATATGATGAGTTACAAAAATATTTCTTATTTATTGTTCCATTCTCGTAATTATTCCAGATATCTTGGCCATATGTTGAGTATTTTTGTTAAAAATAATCTATTCCTTTCATAGGGTGTTTGTAAGACCTGGTAAATACCTTCCCATCCTCTGGTTTTCTATTCCAAGGCAGTTCTTTATTTGCCTAAACCCAGTTTGTTAAAAACCAGCTTCTGAAGATACAGTTACTGAGGCTTAATTCAGTGCAACGTTTAGGCATGTGCTTATCTTTAAATAGTCCCCCAGCAGTCACATTGCAGAGGCAATATTAGACACATGTCTAACTGTCTGCTGACTTGAGCCTAAACGGCCTAAATATCCAAATAATTAGATTAATTTGTGGCTTGATAGTGGAAGACTTTTGGCCTAGGAAATGAGAATGCAAAAAGTATGTAAAGCAGTTGCAGATGTGTATTTCCTAGTTAACTTGGAAAAGACCATGAGGCAAAATGTTGATACTGGGTGTGCGAGTATGTCTGAACATTAAAGTGCTTTAAGTTTCTTTAAGAAGTAGCTTGGGTATGAACCAAAGCTTGTTTTTAAATTGTTTCTGCAGCAGAAGCTGAGAGGCGCAGTGTGAGAATTATTTTTTTTTTTTTTAAGGCACTGGTAACTTTGGGGATTTTCCCATGTTTATGGTTTAATTACAAGAGAGCCAAATATGTTGTGGTTAATGGCATAAGCATTAAAAAAGAAGGATGCAGATCTGGACTCACAAACCTCTTTTGGGATCTCACACTGGCCAAATGATTCCCTCAGCAAAGAGGGTGGCCGCTACTTTCTCCAGCTTGTTCTCTCTGTGTGCTCCCAGGCTAGGACTGATGTTCAAGGTCTCCAGGAGAAGGTCCTAGGGCATTACTGTAATCCCTCTGATAACTCAAAATCACCCAAGTATAGTGGGGGGCACAAGCTGCCCATTTCCAGTTGTATGGGAAGACCTGTTGAGACTTGGGGCATGGAGAAAGGCACTGCTAGGACTAGTGTTTATAGCAGAGATGGAATTTTACAATAATAAAAAAGTTATTGTTTTACTGTTAGCGAAAATATTATTGTTAACATGAGGTTAAGCATCTTGCTCAAGTTTAGCTATCTAAGAATTATATGTCCAAGACAGTATCCAGAGTCTTCCTATTTGGGATATATAGACAGACATATCTTTTGAGAAGCAACTGTGCTGTTGAGTTGGTGTCCAGCACAGGTCATGTAGGTTGTTTTCAGGTGCCTGTCTCTCTCCAGACTGGAAAGGGAAGCCTAGTTTGGAAACCTAACTACTTTTTTTTTTTTTTTTTAGCCATATTCTGAGTATTTTCCACCTATTTGCCGATACAAAGCTGTGTGGAAACCACAAACCTCTTCCAAGAAGTAGGAAAACTCAGTTGGGACTGATAGGGTATTTGTTGCTGCGTGCACTCTGTGCGTGTGTATGTAAACTGATGTCTGCCAGTTGCTGCTGTGGGATGTTAGAAGACTTTCCAACAGGGTGATCTTGCATGACATCCATCATCTGACTTGCTCTGTGGTTGCACGTGTTGTTCTAGTATGTCCCCATTGGCCTCAGTGCAAACCAATTTCTCATGCAGCTATCAGCCTGCCTTCAGCCCCAAATTATTCCAGCTTCTTCCAGGTGCTCAGTGCCTCTCTTCCCTAATCTGTTTCCCAGACGGGAAAGGCTGTCATCCCACATGTAGCAGACAGAATGGGTTTGGCGTGTGCCTGTCGTTGCAAATACGGGAGCTGTTACAATCCCACTGGGACTGAAGAGGTCCAGTGCATCCTGCTGCAGAGCTGGAGTTCAGGACTCTGTCTGGACAAAAGCTACCTTCCAGAAGAGGAGATGCTCAAAGGGTATACCTGTGCAGAGCTTATCTTCCAAAGATAAACCATCCTGGGGAGGCAGCTCCAGGAGGTGCAATTTGCACCTCTTTGTACAAGCAGAGGTGTGAATTGAGTGCGGAAGCAGACAGGATTGAGTTCCCTGATGGAAAACCACCAGGATTGTTTTCCACCAGGCAATAAGGAAAAAAGGACAGTCATTTTGCCTTCAAGCTCCAGTTTGCTGTCCTCACCTACATTGCGTTTTTAGGTCATAACAGTCCGGGAAGAGGTTTATGGGTGATCTGGTACCTCCTGCTCTTCTGTACTGTTGGTCTGCGGGTCTGGGGAGGTGGGAGAAATAGTGGGCCTGGGTGACAAGCCTGGCTTCTCTGCCTTCATTCTTTCAAACTACTAAAAGTAATTTCTCTTGCACTTTCAGTTGGTATTTGGATGCAAAATCATGCTATTTTGAGAGGTAGACAAGATCTGAAACTATTAATATAGCATGTTTTTGTGTGCAGAGCTGGGTGTTGGCAGTCCAGTTTTCTTCATTGTTTTGAAGTCACAGAATTGCTCAGGAGTTACTGGAAAACACATTTCTGCAAACTTCATGGGAAACATTACACCTATTCTACCTGTTCATATTTATAGAATAACCCCAGCACAAAGGAGAGGACATTTAATGAACTTAATGAATCCATCAATTAAAGAAAATGTCATATGCTTTCCATGATCTGCTTGTCATTTCAAGGCCAAATTCTATTCAACTCAGCCCAGTACTCCCTAGCAGATATAATATAGAAATTTATCAATTGTATGTGTAGTATATATTTAAAAAGAGATATTAAGTGAAAGGCATTAATGCATGTATCACACAAAGATAGAGGAATGTTAAATGCTTTCACAGAGATGATATAATACAAGTGTTTTAAGAATCTTCTGCAAATTAGTCTGCGTTTAGTCATTTTCTCTTTTAAACAAAAGTTAGAGAAATTATTGCTAGCAAACAAAAATCTATTTTAGACAAACACAATATTTCCTGAAAGATCCAGTTTGTCATGCCAATAGTCTCATTGGCTGTGATTTGTATATTAAAAAGATTTTAATTGCCCAGGTAAGTGCCTGCACCTGCTAAGACATTGAATATTAGAGCACTTTATTCTAATCTCTTATAATATAGGGCACACTTCACCCATAAAATTATTCTCTACACAATTATAGCTCGGTTTTGCTGAGGTAGAAAGTGCAACTTAACAGTTTGGTTTTACTCATTATTATTAAAATCATGCAAATTAGGATCATTAGGTAGCAGTTGTGTAGTTAACTACTCAATAGCCTGGTCACTGCTTTTCCTTTCCACTACAAACAATTACAGGGATGGAGTTGTGTTACCTCCTGGTTCAGGCTGTGCTGGGTGGGGAGCAGGGTCTGGAAGCATGGGGCGCAGCCCAGAGAGCCCTGTGATAACTCCTGCTGGAGATGCCCTTGGTTTGAGGGGTAAAAGTTTCCTTTCCAGCACATGATTCCTTGAGGCATCTGACCCGCTCTCCAAAGCAGGTAGGACACTGCGCAGCTCTATGGGGTGTTGGTGAGCAGTGGTAGAAGTAGTGAGACCTTTCCTGAGAGGAACAGCATTTTTGGAGGCACCATCCTGTCCCCGCACCTCTGGGGTGTAGCACAGCTCTCTGTCACACAAGGCCAAAAGCTGTAGTCAAGATCTTGCAGCCTCTTATGACCCTTGAGCTGTGATTAAGAGTGGGTGAAATAAAAATCTCATATAAGCTTTCCAGCACATAATGAAGGAAACAGAGTCATTGTGCTGTAAACCAACCTCCTTATAGCAGTGTCATGTGTAAATCTGACGATGAGGTCATTTAGGGATGCCCAGGGTTTGTTTTGACCACTGGATTTTATGAGCTTTGGGTCCCACCCCATTTCCCTGAGTATTACATATCCTTAAACACACATCTGATAATATCTCTCATGAAGAACAGCACTCTGTTTCCTATCTGACTTCTGCATCTTTAGTATTATCCTGTTTCTTCCTGTGCTGCTCGGTGCCCTGTTTTGTCTATTCAGACATCCCTAAATCTTCTCAAAAGTCACTGGAAAATGGAGTCACGTGTAATGTTGCCATCCGTTTCGTGTAAGCTGCTTGGTTTTCTCATACATCATTTCCCATTTAACTGGGAAATTTGTGATTTCAAAATGTAGAGGTTTGTTCTGAATTGGAACAAAAGCACGAAGTTGAAATTGCCTGTGAAAAACACATTTCTAGGACATGCTATTTTGAATTAGTCAAAATGTTCTAGTTCAATAAATCAAAAGGTTTCATTCCAATTATGTATTTCTTTTCTTTTGTAATTAAGAATATAATGTAAAGTAACAGTTCAGAACAACTTTTTCTTTTACAATGAATAATTGACTTGCTCTGTTCCAATGAAATTTAATTTTAGAGTTTATTCTCACCAAAACACTATGGTTCAGTTTTGTTGTAAATGAAATTCTATCAAAATGTGCTGGCTCCTACACCAAGTTCCTCTCTAGGAAAATGACATTTCCTGATAAAGAATATTTTACCCCAGCTGCTTTGGGGGTAAGTCCCCAAACCTCTAAACAAAATAATAGTGGTCATTACTCTCTCACGATATACCGTTCTTGAAAGAATTCCATGCAGCTGAAGAGGAAAAATGTCGTACTCTGGAGCCCAGGATACTTTACGTAGCTCTTAATTGCAGCTAGGAAATAAAATGCAACTGCACTACAGATACTGGTTCCAATTAATCTCTGGAGTAACTCTGGTGCCTTTAGTGGAGTTGCTCCAGGAATAAATCTGACCCCGATGTTTTCATCCAGGTGGGTTTCTTCAGATACCACAAGGTAACTCGGTGGCCAAAGGATGTGTCAGTCTCACAGACAGCTCCTGCAGGTCCTGAAGCATGTCACTGTAATTATCAGGGTTATTTGGTTTATTTTGTCATACATGAAGGAGGAAATAGTCATTCTCTTTAGGTATGTAACCCAGAAATGCCGGTGCTCAGTGCATCCATACAGGTGTTGGGGAGAGGCACCAGAATGCCTTGGGTGCAGAGTGAGTTTCCACCCAAAGTTGGGCTAACACTAAGGCAATGAAAGGGGGTCTTACAGCAGCCATGAAAGACCCCAAAGTAGGAGTAAATGTACCTCATTAGGCAGCTACTCACCAAAGCGGTGATGAAGTCTGTCATCAGCAGATCTGACTTGTTAACTTCCATAGGAGCAGAAGACTTAAAAATCTATTCAGTAAGGAGTTTGGATAGACTAGAAAGCCAGTGTATGTGTAAGAGGAATTATTTGGGATTTTTTAAGAGGAAGGAGTAATGGCATGAAACTGAGCTAGGCAAAATTTAAAGTGATGCCATGGAAAAAAAAGAAATACAATTTAGTGGTCTGTGGACTGGTCTCCCAAGAGACCTGGGAAATCCATGGCATGCTGGCCAGTGAAAACCATGGTGGGAATAGACAGAAAGTAAAATATTTCAGTTGTCAGTAGGATGGACATGGTGCCCTACGGGATTTTGAGTGATTCAAGGAGCATTTGTTTTCATGTTTTGTTTTCTAATTGACCAAAAAATATACAGCAGTGTCTCACAGGACTATGCTGAGCCAAAACTCTTGCTGAAGTCAGATGAAGAACTTTTGAGCCTGGCCTGTTGGAAAATGTCCACAGGTGAAATTGTAGGAGATATGAAATGGAAGAATTCCCTCCAAAATGCTAATTTTGCTGTACCTCCTCCCTACAGAAGACATGTTTCTAATTAGTAATTGCTTCCAGTAAATGGCTCTGTGATCACGACAACAATCCAATTTGAAGGAAATTATTGTAAAAACACAATTTATGGATGGGCCCTTACACTAACAAGTGCCTCGCTGGTGGAACGCCTCCGTTTGCAGCCAAGCATTTGCCAGCCAACCTATAAAATGCTAGGTTTATAGCTCGCCTGCCGCAGGCATCCTACAGCTTTGTTGGGAAAGAAACACCCTCCTGATCTTTCACACCACAGTGTTTCATGGTTAGCGTACACCACAGCAATGTGCGTGGGCTCCGTGTATATTGGCTTTGAAGGATACAACCTGTGAAGAGACCTTTTAAAAAGGATTCTCATTCTTTTCTTAGGCACTTAGAGTAATATAGTGTCTTGATGTGCTGCTGATGTAAAGTCCTTATTGTTAGATGTCCCACGGGGGAAATCCCTTTTCCTTCTCACCAGCTGGAGTGTCTGGGCTTGGCATAACTGAGGAATGAAATCTTTCTCCATTTACTCCATTCTTTGTGCGACTTTACTGCATCTATAGGCCAACACGGTGTCGCTGGCATCCCCGCGCTGTGAAGGATGACTTGACTACTACCTTGATGATTAGCCTTTCCTGGTTGTCTCTCATCCCACATGTCCCCAACGGTACCTGTCCTTGTCCTGCTCTTTCCAGGGCCCTCGCTCGTCACACACACATGCACAGCTTAACTCTCTTAAAATATTGGCAAATAGGAGTTCTGACCACCTTGCAATTGAATTTTAGCCCCCTTCAGGGCTAAAATTGCCCTGCAACTGCGTGCCCAAAGGGAGGAGAATACACTGAAAGATCCTGCTTTTTTTATTACTATTATTGGGGTTTTTTTCCACCAAGATCATTATTCTGTGACCGCATCCATACCTTGCGAATCAAATCTGCAAGCACAACAGCTCCTCACCGTACAGGATGCTTCCCTTTGGTTCATTTTCTAAATCATAAATATTACAAATTCTGGAGAAATTCTATAAACAAACAGGTTCATCTCTGAACTCATCAGGACAATGCTATGTTTATATAAACTGCTACTCGTGATGATGGGGTATATGGCATTTTTTATTGCAAGCAAAGGACATATTATTCAAATAAATGTAGGGAAAATAAAATGAGCTCGATAAAATTGGGATGCCCCTAGCAATCAGAGTTTCAGTTTAAAATAACAATAATAATTGAAGCGCCATTCTGCTCGCCTGAACCGCAATCAGCAGTGCTGTACTCCATTTGCTTCCACGGGCCCCCTCGTGCTTTGAGGTGCTTTCCAGCCCAAGCAGGAGAAGAGGAGTCTGACCTCAGTGCAATCGTCTTTCACTTTGGCGTCTCAGCAAGTCCCGTTTGCCAATGAGCACAGAAACCATGGCGGCTTCACTTCCCCGTAAGGACCATGCACACAAGAGACACATTGGCTAACCTGGCGTGTGCGGGGGTAAGGCAATTTGGGTTGAACGTGGCAAGTGAATCGCAAATGTCAAAAATTTCTTATTTTGTGCAAGCAGTGTGTCTGTGGTGGGCAAGGAGTTATTCCAGCACAATGTGAGCATCTCGGAAATGGGCTGGAGATGAGGCGGAGCATCTCAGCCCACAGATGGACAGGCTACCCTGCGCTAGGATCTCACTCCATGGGGCCGTCGCCTCCCAGCTTTGTCTGCTGACCTCAGTGCTTTTATCCGGAGTAACCACACGTACGTTTATCACACAACTTTATGAACAGTGAAGGTTTATTACGTTGCACTTAAACCTCGTTTAACCTTTTCTCAGGGAGCAATGCTTTAAAGTGGGATTGCGGGAGTCTGCAAAATCCTGGTGAGCTGCTTTCCAAGCAGGGTGTACACAAGCTCCCCCTAAGACAAAAGGTGGGTGCAAACCCCATATCTGCTGCCTTCATTTTTCTGCCATTGCAGCCTGGTAATGATTTATCAGAAGGTATAACTTTAAATACCTTTTTGTTGGTTTAATTTTTATTTTAAAATTAATTTCTGACTTCTCTGACTAAAAAAGCATATGCATCTTCCTCTTCCATGGTGGCACCTGCAGCCCTGACACCCCTCTGTGCAGGTGGCCTTGGGGTAGACCTCGGGCCCAAAGACCTCCTGCGAGCTGTTACACTGCTCAAAAAACTCTTTTCCTGGAGGGAAAAGTGAGAAATCGAAAAATAGAGCTGAACAGTACAGAAAGCTTCATGGCAGGAGCAGTCCCCCCGGGGAGCTAATGCAAATGCTGTCACTTGGGATGGTATAAACTTGAGTGAATGAAGTTCCAACCTGAAGGTAGCAAGGGAACATCCTTCACAGGCAAGGAAGGGAGTTAGGAGACTCCAAAGCTGGGTAGTGTGTTTCCATGTGTGGTTTCACTGATTTACATTCATGTCCTGGATTGGCCCTCAGCACGTCAAATGTTTGTGCCACTTGGGAATGGAAAAACACAACGAAAAAATACGAGATATCATCAAGAGTGTTTAGTAAAATTAGGAAATCATAATTCTGGCAGAGAAAAATCCTCAACTTTGGTGTCTGCAGAACCTAGCAAAAATTAATTAATAGCCATACCCATAAATTCTCACTCTGCCAAGGCTGGGTTGCAAAACATGAATCCCGTTGCGTATGCCCATGTTACTCCCTTACACTACTGAGTTAGACGGCTGTCGATGCAGAATTGGTGCCGCCGCAGGGCTGTATAAGCCAGGTAAAGCAAATGAGCATTTGGTTAGATTTGGTTTTGATTTGCTTTGACTAATATTTTAAATGTATTTATTTTTCTGTTTTGTAGTTAGGTTCTGCTGGGTTAAAGGGTCATTTTGCTGACAAAATATCTTAAGACAACAAGTTTCTCGTTGTTTCAAAGCACCCCAAATGCTTTGCAATAAATACTGCAATTAGTAGAGGCCACACGGATGAGAAAAAAAAGATTGGCACGGTTCTTGGGTTCATCAGTCCTGTTTCCCATGAACTCAGTTCTTTCTCTGACAGGGAACATTGTAGTATCCATCTTTATCTGCACTTCTAGCATCTTGCGCCTGACGTTCTCTCTGCTTTCTTGAAAAATTTTCTTGCATAGAGCATCATAAGCACAACATTGTAAATGAAGACATTCCTCCTTAGAAAGTCTGAGCCTCTGCTAGGCGCAGCCAGAAATAAATACTTGCAAAAAGGTCTTCCAAGGCAGTGGCAAATGTTACCAGAGGTTGATATCAATGATTTTCTGTAGCTCGGGGAACGAGCGGAGGAGTTGCAGAAATGGCTATATTTAAGGTGATAGGACCAGAGAGTGTTGCTTGCAAGGCAGCCTGACAATTCAATCAATAATTTACCTAGTGGTACGGCTGCAATGGGTTGAGTCTTCCCAAGTCAACTTCGAGGTAAGCAAGAATGTGCCATAACAGCGTGTTTTTGAACCACAGCATAGAGACTTAATTGATTTACTCTTTATTCTTTTCAAAAGACAGCTGAATGTCAAAGGTCTTTCTTTTGTGAAGTACTGGAAAACCCGTTGTCAAACAACCTCTGCTCATTTAATAATTTATCCCATTTTGTAAAAGAAAGGCAGCTGACACGCAGTAAATCTAGTCCTTGTTTAAATTACTGCATTGAACAATAATAAGAGGAATGAATAATCTAGTACATCTATTTAAAATTAAACATATATGAAACTGTTTTTCCAAGTGATCACCAAGGGCTATAGTTTAAAGGCAGGACAGAAACCATGAACAGAATGAAAATGCCGAACAGTAGTTTGCAAGTGGCAGCAGAATTATTTATTCTATTTTTACTATACATAAGGAATAGAGCTAAATGAACAATGTTTAAGCATGTCAGAATGTCATCAATTTTGCATGAGCATTCACAAATATCCTGGTGGGGGTAATTGCTTGCAAATACATTTAAACTAATGATATGTTATATCCTTACTTGATATAAAACTATTAAAAGATACGTTATTGCATTTGACAATGCCATGAAGCTGGGTCAAAGCTTAATGACAGATTTCTGAATTTGTAAATTAAGATACACTCTGCTGGAAGCAAATATTTTGTAAAAATAAAAGCCATCTACTATGAAAGTTTGATCATTGATCTAAGGTTGCTTTTTGGTTTCTCCAAGCAGTGGGCTTGTAAAACTAGAGGAAAGGGAGATTCCTTTGCACGAGCAACTGTGAAAATCCAGGGAGGCTGTTCTCTATGCAACAGGAGTTAAAGATATTGTGTGGTTTTAACAGTATGATTTGAGACTTGAGCAATGAAGTTCATGCATCAGCTGGTGAGATTGCTTGGGTTTCTTGGAGGAAGCTTTAGTTTATCTAAAGCTGAGGGTGCTGGTGAGGTTTTTTTTAGCCTGGAAAGGAACGTAGAAACTGGTACTGATAGCATCAAAAGACTCAGAGGAAATCAGGTAAGCTGAGGTTAGTGTGATGAATTCGTTAAGGTGTGGCCATGTCCTTCCTTGCCCAGATGCCCGTCTGAGGCATCCATGGTTGGTTTGGCATGGCAGGAGCGTGTCGTGGAGTAGCTCTGCGTGCATCAGCTGTTGTTTTGTTTGTATGCAAGTTTGCAGTCAATGTGGCATTATGCTGGTAAGCAATTTCAGTTATTTACTGAAGATTATAATAAATATGAAATATTTAGAAAATAAAATATCCACAGGATGCAGCCAGGCAGCTTTCAGCAGGCAATGGAAAGGTCTTGGAGCCATGCAGACATCTGGTAAATACCATGTTATCCCAGGTGAAGTTATTGGATGTTACAACCAGAATAGAGAGATACTGATAAACTTCTACTAATGTTTTCTGGGTGGTTTGAATTCTGTGATGATGTGGGTACACAGCTATGTGTTATATCCATAATCACAAAGACATCATACCCCTTGTGAAGGACGATACATCTCATTGAGATACTGCTGCACACTGCTGCTCTATGCCCAGCAGCACATGTACAAGCAGTGAATAGGGAGGCAGCAGGAGTAATGATAAATTCTCATTTACTCCATCCAGAAAGCTGCCCAAACCTCTGCGATGGCAGTGTAGGTGAGCCTGGACAGGTCCCAGCCCATGCTCAGGAGCTGGTCCCGACACTGGCATTGTGATGGTGGTTTGAGCATCTGCTATGGGATGTTTTATGTTCCCACTCACAGCCTCTGCTGCAGCCTGCGGTCCTCCGCTGCACAGCAATGCTGAAATATCCTTTCCCGTCACCTCTCGCGCTCTCTTTCACTCTGAATTGCTCCAATTCCTAACATCATTGAGGATTATTATAACCTCCCTTCGTAATGTACTATAAATTTTATTATAAAGCACAAATTCTTTGGCTCCCAAGCCCCATCTTACAGGGAGACAGCGTGCTGTAGTTCTTCCGCTCAAAGTAATGTGAGCAGAGAGCTAATGAAGGTCTTTATGTAAATTTTCCAGTTATCAGGTAAAATCTTCACATTGAAATCTGTCACATGTTATAAAAATTCTTTATGTTATCAAATGCTAATGATAACTCAGAACACAGAGCCCACGGAGGAGCTTTGAAATCCTTCATAAAAACTGCATTCGGCCTCAGCAACTGGAGCCTTGAATTTCTACTCCGACTACTCCAGTTTGTAATTAGCATAGTGCAGGCTTCTCTGCCCTCTGAAACCATAATGTTAATTACAAAAATTACACTGTGTTTAAAAGTGCAATTAAGAGACTGTGCTGCACAAAGGGAGCCGTGGAACCTCTTTGCACACTTTGAAGCCAGGTCACAACGCAGCCCATGAAAGAGAGTCCAAGGCTCACTCCCCGCTAAAGGCTTGAGAAGATCATAGGGAGATCTCAGCTAAAATGAGCTCTGGTGGGCTCTGCTGAGCCCTTAATGAATAATACTCTTTCTTGGGAGGGAAAGTGCTAAAAGGCAAGGGGAGAGGGAATATTGAACTAATTAAGGACCCGATCCTGCAGTGGTTATTGCATCTGGTTGGGATGACTGTTGCAGTGGTGAATAAGTGCAGGATCAGACCCTCAGAGGTCACGGTGCAATCACAGCCACAACCAGCCTATGATTGCTACAGTATTTGCACAGCACCTGAAAGAAAAAAAACCACGTTCCTTTGTGTCTTTGTTATATTGGGTAACTTTGAAAAGAAATGAATTCTTCTGCCCTGGTCCTTGGCTGAGGGTTTGTTCTGCCCTGGAGAGCTGGGGTGTCCCCTGTGATTTGGGTGGCGCTGGGGCCGAGCGTGGTGGTTGCCAGTCGAGGGAGCACTTGGTCCTGCCCACAGATCTTTCCTCCGGCAGCTCACAAAGGAAGAAAAAGGCAGCTCCTAAATATTTGTGGAGAGGCAACCAAATAGGTGGAAACCCAAAACACACGTTGCCAAGTGTTGCACAAAAAACTTGGAAAAACAGTCACAAAAGAAAATAGATTTTTTTTCTTAAAACCATTTGATAATATGAACTTTGGTAGTCTCCTCCACCAAAGGCCTTCCAAGTGCCTTGAACAAGGCGTTAATTAATTAATTAAGACCCAGAGCACCCCTCTGTGGTCGGTATCTGCACACCAGCTTATAAATAGAGAAATCGAGGCACGGCTGGCAATGGGAGATGTAGTGGGAGCTGCACCCAGGCCAGGAGAGCTCATAGGGACCCATCCCTTCCCTACCCACCCCGAGAATGTTGTTCTCGTGTGTGTACCTGGCTGAAAAAACCCAGGCAGCTGTGTGACATTGGCTGCCAGTGGGTGTTACGAAAGAGGGTGATGTGGGTAGCAAACACCCTGATCCCACTCTTGCAGCTTTCTGTTCGAGTCAGGGTCCAGGGCCACCCACCGCTCTCCACTGGGACAAACTGGGTGCTTGCAGTGACACAGGTGGGGCAGAATTAGGCCACGCCGGCATGTGAACAGCTCTCAGCCTGGGTTTGATATGAACAGCAAGCCATTACCTTTATGTAGTCTTTCCTTGAATTTTCCAGTAACTTTTCCATACAGCCTCATGTAAAAAAACTTCAATAACTGTTCAATAAATCATCAACCTGACCTTTTCCAGTAAAAACGAGCACTGCCACGGGTGACGCCAAGTGCATGTGTGGTGGGGGCGTGGGGGGAAGGCAAGGGGGAGCCCAGCTTCTCTGGGAAACTTCAGCGCAGCCAGCAGCCTCGGGTTTATTTTGCTTCTGTGTCTAAAAAAAAAAAAAAATCACTTTCCTTCTCTTTGCCTTCTACCTGCCCAACTGGTTATAGACCCAGACAGTTTACATATGTGATCCTTCCTATTTAGAAAATTAATGGTGTTTTCTGGCTCCAAATCACAGCTTGTGGTGCTCTGCAGGCGATGAAAATCTTGGCCAGCTTCAGCAGCAAAGCAGCCATTAGAAAATTAACCCTTGGTGGCGAAAGAGCAAAGGTACCCCAGCGAGGTCCACAAGAAGTGGCAGGCTGTAGCTTTCAGGTGTACCTACATATGTTAGCAATGTAAAACCAGCGCAGGCGGTCCCCCCGGAGAGTGCCCATCAAGCGTGTTTGTAGCTGGATACTGCCGAGAGGGCATGGCCATATCACTTGGCAGCGAGAGCGACCAATATGCCACAGTTTTCATTAGAGCACAAGAGAAGTGCTGAGCGGAGATTATGAATCAGAGATGCCTCTCTTAGCTCTACCTGACTGCAAAGCATTTGGGCATTTGCTTCTCGGTGCTGCCCCATCATTGCAACCTTAGCTATTCACGCATCTCACCTGTCATTTGTCAATGACAGCGTCATGTAGGATCAACAGGGAATATTGCCGAAAACTTAAATGAAAAAGGAGGCTTGTGCATTGCTGCAGATTTCTTTTTGGTTTTGGGGTGTGAAGGACTCAAAGTTCAGGCATGAAGCCCCTGACTTGTGAAGGGCTGCAGCCAAAACCTGCGGCATGTGCCACGCGTCTCTCCTGCGGCAGGGGGATGTGTGATCCACTTTTGTGTTTGGCAAAGATCTTGAATTTCTGCAATTTCAAGATTGTCGATTTGTGCCAGGGGACTCACTGGGGCTTCCCAGACTGCCCCAAAGCAGAGAAAAATAAAATAAAGTGGTGCGTGTAGAGGCAAAATAGCACTGTGGGTCTGAGTGCCCCAACCATGCATGTGGCCCATGTTGCGAACAGAGCAGGGGGCAAGTCGGCACCCACCACCCTTCCCTGCACTGCAGGACTCCCCAGGGCACGCCAGAGCCCTGTGGGGTGGCCATAGCTTGGGTTAGGGCTGTGTTGGCTTAGTTTCCTTCCACGTTAGAGCCATGTGACTTTGAGGTGGCTTTGGGATGGGGCAAGCAGGAGGATGCAGCAATGACACCAGTGCCACCTCCACTGGTGAGCTCAGGGGGCTATGGGCGGGTTTGGCAGCAGGGTCCCTGCGATGGCCATCTGCACTGTATGTGACTGGGGGTCATGCCAGCACCATCCCCTCAGAACAGTTTTGTGTTGCCATTGCACCGTGACAAGGAGTAGGGCCGTTGTTTAGGCTTTGCTCCTGGCTCCCTCCTGCTCTGTGGGGACTGCAGCACCTCTGCCAGTCCCACGTGCATGCTTATTTGTTGTCCTACAAGGATAGTATTTTTCACAGTATGTTCTTAAAAGAGCATCAGGGCAGGCTGTGGTGTTGCTGCCTACCTGTAGCAGAGAGCGAGGTGACAGGACCAGGGATCCTGCGTTGGAGGCGACAGTAACCAGACGAGCATCACCTCTGCTGTCCCCGGTCCAGTGAACGCTCATCCTGCAACATTAAAGCTGGTTTTTATCTTTAGGCTCAGGGTACCGGAAACCACAGCCGTTAATTTCATTGCCTCTGTGTTTGGGCTGCATGGTGCTCAGTGAAATCAGGCTGCCCTCCTTCCTGACTGCGTGCTACCATGCACCTCCCCAAAACCAGGGGTAAATAACAGCAGAGTGTTAATTACACCTCTCCAGTTTACTTTGACAAAAATGCCCTAAAATGAAGACTAACATGATTGTAGATGATGCATTTTTCAATTAGCCTTTGTTAACTCTATTAATAAGATTAATAACGTATAGTAAAAATGTCAATAAGCTTATCTCAGTAATTTTTGGATCAGCCTTTCAGCTGGTGGCAGCGAGCCCTTCCCTGCACAGCCTCACTGGGCTCGGGAGCAAAGTTAACCACGGTAGGATTTGACTTCCGGAGAGCAGAGAGGGCACGTTTCTGCTCTCACTTCGGCAGCCGCTGCTCTAATGCTGCCTACAGACCCAGGGCTTGCGCTCAACGCGCCTGTAAACTTGGCGCAGCTCAGGACTTTCCAGAGTTGCTGCACGGCAAAACTTTCTCTCGAAAAAAGCTCATTTTGTGTTACCTGGGCTGGTGTCGGTGACCCCGTTATGAACTGAATGATAAATCGTGCAAGAAGCTTGCTTTCCTTTCCTTTTTTAAAACGTGCGACACAGCAGCGACTAGTGTTAATGTATAAAATTAATTGCCCCGGTGAGACATTTCTTCCAAAAAAGTAATAATAGTCAGGATTTAGCCTCACGAATGAAAACCCTCTGGTATACTAATAAAATGAAAAGGTTTTACAAAATAATATCCCAAATAATTGGGTTCCCTCCACCAAAGGACCCCATGTTGTTTCTCTTAAGCAATATAAAAAAAAAATTGTGATTATTCCTTTGGACTTAATAAAATATAATTGGAAAAAAAATCTTTAAAGAAAACGTAAGGTAATCGCTTTCGCTTTTCCCAATCAAATTGATGTTGCTTTCCCTCTTCCATCCTCCTTGAAAGGTGAAGAAGTCTTTAATGCGCTTGGATCATTCAAGAGGAAAAAAAAAAAAGAGAAAAAAGAGTGTACCGGCTTTTTTCTCTTTTTATTTACAAATGGAATTGCACTGTTTGTTTGTGGTGCTGATGCACCCACTCTCAGCTCCCTTTGGTTTGAAGGACTTGGCGTTGGGGCTTTTTTTTTTTTTTTTTTTTTTTGGCTAATGACGGTTTTGGGTGGGTTTGATCTGGATAATTTATTATATTATTTTTTTTTAGGTGCATTTGACCGTTCAAACTTTTGAACAGCCCCAGCTTGTAAATCCAGTGCCCGTCGCCCCCTCCTCCCGCTCCCCAGAAACTGCATGCTCCTACTGTGCTGCAT